>NC_056747.1:1271056458-1271146458 GCF_019279795.1 Protopterus annectens
TGGGCAGACTGGTAGTATTGAATTTGTCCCGTTTTATTAGCTTTTTGACTCTATTGCGTAGTTCTAGGAATTTCTGTCTAGCTGCGGGGTTTTGGGTTTGCACCAGTGCTCCGGGCTTTATCCCTGTTTTCATTTCTGACTTAGTGGTTTTCTGTAGCCATGGGGAGGGTTGTGCTTTGGTTCTGGAAAATCTTATGGGGCATGGTAATTAAGGATGTTCAGGAAGGTAGTATTAAAAGATTCAACTGCGTCATCTAGACTGAGGTACTTTAGATCATGCCAGTTACATTCTTTGAGGGATGAGATGAATGTGAGTGGGTTAAAGTTAAATTTTTTACGTATTTGACGATAGATGACAGGTTTAGCTTGGTACAGGTATTTTTTGAGTAGGAATGTTGGGGAGTGATCACTGAGGCTATCTGATAAGCAGCCTGTTATATATGACTGGGGGTTCTTACTGACTAGTATCCAATCCAGGGTAGAGTGCTTGCTGGAGTTTTTATTTATCCTTGTTGGTGACTGGACTAGTTGGGTGAAGCCATGAAGGTGTACATGATGGGTTGGATTGTTGCCAGAACAGGATTGCCAGTAAATATTGAAATCACCTAAGATGATAGTTTCTTGGGGGAGATGGTGGGTAGACCAGCTGAGGAGGTTTTCTAGTGGAGGGATGTTTTGGCCAGGTGGGAAGTAGCATCCAGTTATGTTGATGGTTTTGTTTCGGTTAATTTTGAGGTTGGTATATATTATTTCTTCATTGCCTATTTGTGGAGCTGATGATTTTAAGATCTGGATGTTTAGATGTTGTTTAAATATTATAGCTATACCACCTCATTTTTTGTTTAGCCGGTCTACTCTTAGTATGCCGTAACCTGTAGGGAGTATTTGCTCACTGGTAATGGGAGGTTTTAGCCAGGTTTCTGTCAGGACGACTATATCTGGGGAGTATAAGTCTATGGTGGCATGGAGTTCATGGACTTTGTTGGATATACTTCTAATATTTAGGCTTAGTAGAAGGAAGTCACTTGGCTTTCTATTGGCTGTAATATGGGAGAAGTTGTGGTTTCTAGTCTGATTATGAGGATTGAGGTTGGAGATGGTAGGGCCAGGGTTGGGGTGGATGTCTCCACTTAGGGCTAGTTTTGATATACATGAGATTATTAGTTTTCTCAGTTTTTGAATGTGTTTGTTTATAAGGGAAATTTTATGATTGTTCTCTGTGGGTAGTAGGTATGGTGGGAGGGTTACTATGTTAAGTTGACATTAATAGTGGTAGTTAGCATACCTCCCTGGGTTGCACACAACAGCAAGTAGGTGTCACATCAGAAGCCATGCAGTTCACACAATCATGGTAGTAAGCATGCATCCCTGTGATACACCATGTGGACCAGCACAGGTTAACAGTACACATGGCTGATGTGACCTTGACATGTAATCTGCGGACGTGTGCATTGACATGCATACATGTCTGACACAATGGTGTCCTGACACATGTACAGCAGTGTAATGGGTATCACATTGCAGTGTTGTCTGTATGCCCTACAGATAGAAAGCACTTTTAGCAGATGTGCATGAGCATTGAAGGGTAGTATGAGGCATCTACATTGCTATACAGTGTGAAGTAGTCACTGTGCCATTGCATGGCATCATGAGGTGCCTATATTGCTATACAGTGTGTAATACACACACAGTGCATAGCCATGACTGCATGCAAACACATGACATAACTACTGTGGATTGTGACCCACGTCGCTGAGGTGTATACACACTAAACCATGCTGTGTCACATGACAGGTCACTGGAAGACCTACGGATGACACCCCTGCACAACAACTAACATGTCTTAGCTGCCTGGCAACCGTGTCCACACATGGCAGACTTGTCAATACACCATGTCCCACATGACATTTATGTACCACACACACGAGGTGCATGGCTGACAGTGATGTCCAACAGCAGCAAGGCAAATGTACGGTATCTGTGGCCTGATGTGGTGTCTATGTCTGTGGAAGCTGTACAGGTGACTACTGTCATGCTATGACACAGTCATGATGTTCAACACATCTTATATGGTCGAATTAAGTGACACCTCCACAAGCTGTGCACAGGCTTTTAGGATGTCCAGTGTTCCACATCAACTATATAACCATTCAACAAAGGCTATAGTTGGACCATGTGTGAACAATGTGCAACAGGGTGTATACACATCACATCTACTGTGTGGCTACATGTCTCTGGCCATCCTCCATGGCCATGTGTGAACATGTGTTGGCCAAATGTTTGTGATGGCCATCTTGCTTACATGTCTGTGTTGTCCCATATGACATACACCCATAGATGTCAGATATGTCACTGTCCACAGGGTTATGCAGACAAAGGGTTGTATGTTTGGTATGTGGGGTATATATTATGGGATAGTGAGACAATATTGCATCCAGAACACTACATGTCTGGGACTTGTCAGATGGCACATCACAATGTGTGCACCCATTGCAGGGGCATATTGCACAATGGTGAATCCTGTGGGCTGCCCACATCCCAGCTCACTGTGTACCACACATGTGTTGTTCCAATGTATAGTACATATGCTTACATTGAACAACACCTCCACCTTTGTATGCACAGCTGTCCATACATCTAGCAATGACAGATACTGTGGTTTCATGTCAGTGTTTCATTTAGTCTGTATATATTGCACATGGGTAGCCATTATGCTTGATGACAGATGCGACCTGTATATCATGACTGGACCATACATTATGTGTACATGTGTTAACTGGCCACATGGTGAATAGATATATGCATTAACATGCCTGATACTGATAACTGTCTCACCTGCAATGGGCTGGTGTCTGTGCGGCACACCAGAGGTACCTGTATAGGGGTGACACAGTGGTTTGAACATTATCCATGACTGTATGACAGCTACAGGGTGCACTATGCATGTTAACGCATTCACCTGTACAATAGTATATAGTATGCACATGTGTGCATACACAGGGTAGCAAACTATAGTATGCGGCATGTGTGTAAACATACCTTGCATATGATGTTACATTACATATTGTACAGTGACACATGCAACTAAATGGGATATAATAGTCATATGTGCATTAGTGACTTACCAGGCAACTCCAGGCTCAGTGGTTGGGAGACACCCACCTCCACGATGGCAGCTACTATTTGTGGATGCTGTTCTGAGGGTGTCCCCAGGCTGGCCAGTAGCTCCTCGGTGTGTGTGAGTGGGGGCTGGGTTGGTGGCCCACCACCTGTTCCACCTTGTTCCCTGGCGATTGCATTGGCATGCTGTTTCCATGTCATATCAGGTGCGTGCAGTGTCTGCGCACCTGTTGGTAAGTGCAGTTATGGCCACCCACATCATTAACCCTCCTGCGTAGTTCCTGCCACAGGTCGTCACGCTGCTGGGCATGCTGTGGCACATGGCTGAACAACACCTCATAGTTATCATGGAGGTACGGGATGAGGGCATCATCCTCCTGGTGGCTATATGCTGGCAGGCGTGAATGAGGCATTATCTGGAAGACATAATGATGGAGACAGATCACAGTATCACAGAGATGTACAGAGATACAGCTGCACATACATTTGTATTAAATCTAGTACATATGAACAGTTATCTTTGCAAATCGTCATGACATTGACACGACTGACATGTTTGTGTCACACACATGCAACACCCGTTGTGCATTGGTTATCATCACTAGATATGTGTGTCACCTCATTACATTACTCATACCCGATGTGAATGCTGTCTTGATGTGGGCATGTCTGTTTGCCTGTACTGGGGTTCTTACCTATCAGCACATGCCTGGATGTGTCCACAGTAATGCTGTTGACCTTGATGCTATGTATATGTCACATATCAACACATGCACTGCCTTAATGGACATGAGCAGTGACAATGCACACATGCACACGGAAACCATTACATGCATGTGTTTTGCCATATACATCTACACGGCACTGTACAGCAGTTCAACATCCTGCCACGGATCGCCTGTGTTGCACATGTGATACACATGAGACAATGGCTAGCCGGACGTTATTCGCAGGGATGGTTATCAACCATGGCATGTACGGGCAAGGTTTTCTAGCTGTATCCAACAGCCATTTTGCCACCACCAGGTGCATCAGTGCCACATTACTGATCCAGACAGTTAATTATACATCTACCATGCGGTCATCGCTCCATGTTTGACAGAGATGACATGTGCAGCTTTGATGGACAGGGTTGCATGTTATGGCAGGAGTATGTAACATGTATGGCTCACGGATCTGTCCAGCATGTGGTGATCATTGTAGTAGGATGGTGGCTGTCCATGACGTATGTCTTTCAGATCAGGATATGTACGTGCAGCATGTCCAACATCCCAGTGTAGCACATGTCTTTATGCAAGGTAGCCAGCATGCTGCATAGTGGAGGTGAGAATTGTGAAGGCTGGTATCACCCATCCACGCATGGCCAATACCACTGAAAGGTGATATGTGATCCAATATTGGTCACCTGAGTGCTGAGTATGCCTGTCCAATGATCTCCATGCTCATGGATGGCACCCTGTCATGACATGGGTGCCTCGTATGACTACCTAATAGGCCTGGAGATGTCACCAGCTCAGGGAGGTGAACTGCACAGCACCATCCCTTACACACAGTGTCCATAATGTTGACCGCTGCCTAGGTGGTAGTTAATGGGTACAGGGTTATTCACCTAGCGGTGACAATGCTATTATTAGCTGTCAGATTGTGCACATATGTCACAGACCTCACCCACAAAGCCCATTCTGTATGTTGTCCACAACACTGAGACAGTTATTGCTCCTAGGTCATGGCCATTCACATCCTTACATACGCAGATGCCTCCCATTTGTCTGTGTGGTATGGGCTACAATGAGGGGGAAGTACAAAACATTAACCCCGTTTTACTGTAGCTGCCACTGGTGTGATATGCACATGTCACTCAGACACCTTTTGTAGTGTTGCTTCTGTCAACAGGCCACTGGTAGACCACTCCTGTGACATACCAAGGTACATCTAGTATATTCAGTGTAGCTGGAACACAGTATGGGTGATGTCCTATGACCTGTCACATGTATGCTATGCAGTGTGAAATCATCTGTATTGTCATCTATATCTCTACTGCTAACATCTACGTTGATAAAGGTTCATAGACTTGCAGACCATACTCAGCAGGGTAATAGTGCAGTGCCTCCAATTATGACTGGCGTCTCCGCTTGTGGGTTGCAGTGGGTTTATATTATCCAACACCCTATCTGTATTGCATATTCATGCTCAGCACTTGTTCAGAACATGTAAGCACTTCATGAGCTACTAATTATTATAGCACACATTCCAAGTCATTTCTTACAGGTACACTGTCTGTCCTTACATTTTCAGCTTGCTTACAGTACAACAGCTGTTGTACACATGTAACTCATATATCTTGGGAGATATGGTTGAATATACAGGCATGTCCAAGTGTCACTTACCAGTGTTATTGCCTGTCTATATGATGAATATGGCAAACATGAGGCAATAGAGCAATTGTCTCATGTACACAGTCAATACTCACCTCCCAACATACGACACTACAACCTGTGGGAGATGCACATATGTAGCCATGCTGGGGGTAATGCTCTCACCAACCCAGACTGAACCTGACATTCATGTGGGGACATTTAACATTTGCAACACACCCCACTCATCACATAGTCTCACTAGATCTTCACCACCACAGGCCACACATAGTATGACTACAACATTTGCAGAACCTCTCCATACTCTCTGTGTAGGCAACAGAGGCAGCCCCCATCACCAAACACAGCACCAATTACTTATAGCCCACAGACTCATGTGTGCACATCAACTACAGCCAATAGGGTGTCATAACCTACCCAACACACCGGTCATAGGTGACTCTGTAGGTGGTCACACTGATGTCCCACTCAGCAGGCTACACAAGATGATAGTCGCTTACATCTGGCTGTCGGGTTACAGGATCCGCAACATAACCTTTGCACCCATGCCACACCTCACCAGGTACAATTTGACTGTCATTCTCCATGTTAGTGTGACTGCCCTGAGATGTAACTTCCTGGACTACATGTACAGGGACATGCAATAGCTCTCCAATCTTGCAGCCCAGGAAGGTATCACCCAAGCCCTGAGGAGCATTCTGCATTCATCCAGACTGATACCACTGTACAACAACTGAATGTTTCACTTCAGCAGTTGCATATGCTTCTGCTGTCATTCCACAGGCATCCAGTATCTGTCTGCTTTGAATGACATGGTCAACAAAACACGATGCTTTGGCACAGATGACCTGCACCTGTCAGCCCTGGGAGTACAGATAACATGTAAGGCTCTTGCTGCTCCTATACTGCTGTCTTGGACAGTTTCCAATAACATTCACCACCAGAACAGGAACAGGCAAGCAAAACCTGGGGTACTGTTACTCAATGCTTGACATCTTCATCTCTAACACACTCAGGCAAGGCACTCCTTATAATGAACCACTTCAATATATCTGCAGTGACTGGGACTTGCCTCTAGGCTCCGGAGAGCACACCTGCACTGACAGGTTACACGCAGACCACACCTTTCAGTCATGTAACCAGGACCGGAACACCCGCGGTGGAGGTGTGTCCATATTTCACAAGGATGTACACACCTCCAGGCTGGTTCCTTAGCACAATGCATCACAGGTAATCCACGTGCAACTAACTGTGGCCAGAACTGCTATACACATTGTAACTTGCTACGGATTCAACAACATACCCCACAGTTACCGGCCCTCATTTCTTGGTGTACTGGACAGTAGGGTTCAGACAGGTACTACTGATGTGGGACTGACACTACCCCACACTTAACTGGGATGCCTACTCATGTACCGACACATTAGGCCAACGCTTTCTGGGATTCATAACCTCCACTCGGCTAGATCAACCCATACACACCATCACCAAGACCAACAATATCCTAGACATGGACATTACCAACATGTGACTGGTGTTCCACACCTGGGGTTATCCCCTCGTTGGTAGTTTCCAAACATATGCTAGTCACCCTTGTTATCCACATCCCGGCACCATACCCTTCATGGAATACACAGTAGAAGATTTCTACAACACCTACTTCAGACATCTTATGACAGTGGTAGTAAACGTCATGACACCCGTGCAGATGGACAATGCACTTAAAAATGCTGAAACATACACCAGTGCACTAAATTAGCACTTACATGACTGCATGGATCATGCTATCCCAAACAGCCATGATGGTACCCACCAGATAATGGATGCCACTCTGGGGGTCCAGTTCCATGCACATAATGAACAACAGAAGGTGGTGGCTGTTGCAAAGTGGAGTACAATCCCATGGGTGGGGGTAGCTCACTGGTCAGCCTCAGTAGGAATCTGGGATCCCTTATCACATCCTCCAAAACTAGCTATGTAAACATTACTGCAACACATTCCAAGGACTACCACAAAGAATTATGGAGGTATGTCAGTACTCAATGGCAATGCCCACATCTGCTCTGACATACGACGGTTAAGCAGGAACATTACAGACTGACTGCTATTGGCAACATCCTGGCAGATAGGTTCAATGCTAACTTTGCACCCTCTCTCCCTACAGGGCCAAAATCCATACAGGAACAATGCAGAGTCCCTGCAGTCACAACTACGCAGTTCCATCCTGCACTCTCTAAGGCCTGGAACACAGACTCCATGTGACCGTCCAACATCCCAGGCTGTGATTTACACAAACCTCAGAACGACATGGCTCCCCACTTGGCCACCAGATTCAGTAATAGCCTTGTATCAGACATTGTGGCCCCTGAATGGCACACAGCAACAGTCATCACACTCCACACAGGTGGCACCACAATGAACCACAGGGACTATTGCCCTATACGCCTGACTGGACTGTTCTGCAAGGCTATGGGGCACATCATCATGGAAGTCATTCACAGAAACATTGGTGGCCTCCAGACCTTTGAGCCACCCGGGTTGGATTTGTTCGGGCCAGACCATGGCTCCTACACCTGGTGGACTACTTTGATACAGTTACCAGGGTAGTTGATGATGGTAAGGGGGTCCACACAGCCTACATTGTCCTCTCATTGGCTTTCAGCACCGTTCTCCATTCTGGTATTGACAACATACACATCCACCTGCACATCGACCCCTACATCTCGGGATGTTATGCAAAGTGGCTCGTGGACAGGACCCACACAATGAGGGTAGCATACCGTGGTACCTACAGTAATTCAGTTACACTTGGTGTACCACAGTCCTCGGTCATAGGGCCCCTCATGTTCGGTATATGCTTCCCTGAGGTACAGGCTAGCACAGAGGGACTTTCCCTGAATAGGTTTCCAGATGACTGCAAACAAGGAGCCATGATTGATCCACCAGCTGATACAGACACCCTCCATATGGGTGTCACTGTGACGGATACCTGATGTCAACAACATGGCCTCAAGCTGCATAACACAAGGTGCATAGACATCCCCTTTGGATTACACCAGTCACCCACTGACTGTCACATAGGTGGTAGTCCCCTACATACATGTGACATTATATGGGATCTTAGTACACACGTATATAGCACCCACTCCTTTGATAACCATATTGCCAATGTGGCGTGGATATCCTTCTACGTGGCCACCCTTATCTGTAATGGGTTTGTAGCTTGAACAAAGGCACCCATTGTACCTCTATACTGCTGATGTATGACACACATTCAGGGGTACAACACCCCTTTTGGGTGTACCTTACGGAACAGCAACAGCTTTACATACCACAACATTAACACACCATGAGGATTATTGACCTCCGAAGGATGACGTATGCGGCACAATCACGGACACCACGACTGTACACATTTGCATACTGCATACACAGGGGTGACCTCTGCTGAACATACAGGGCCCATGTCCACAACAATATTTATGGATATACTCCACATAAGCAACATAAGCAAAGGCCACTGAGAGCAACATGCTCATGGATATGTGCACAAATGCAACGATGAGTGGGACGTGCTTGAGGGATACATTCCTGAACCAGACACTCACCTTGCTTTGGAACATGATTCCTATGTACATCAAGCAGGGACACTCACTAGCACTCTTCATGAGATACCTCGATGGGTGGATGGGAGACACACATGTACGCCAGGGATCACTGCAGTGGCTATACTGTACACAGGTGCAGGTAACACATGGCTCTGCTGTTCACAGACAGGACACTACCCTAGGGAGGTGCCGCCGGTGAAAACACTGTCGTTGGGCTTACACATGGACTTGGCCAGACAGCATAGTACCTCACTATGAACCTGTGAAGCTACTACATGTCCTTTGTGCATGGATAATTGAGTAGCTCCTCCATTTCAGTTATCTATCATGCTGTTACAGTGTCCCATGACTACAAGCCATATGTATCCTGTTATTGTGTATTCTACATGCCAATAGACAATACCCTTTGTTTGCATGATATAACAGTTATGCTGTGTAAAATATCTGACATATCTACCTACAATACTGTACATTACACATTTTTTAAACATTATCCCATAATGCAAAGCATACTTGCACAGCAGGACCACCCTAGGCATGTTATTCTCATTATATGCCCTTACACATGCCTACTGTGACAGTATATCAACATATACTATCCGCTGCTATGACACGTACTTGTTGGACAAACCCTACCACTGACGGCGGGTGGTGTGGAATTGTTGTGTTTAAAGCACTCATGTAGCATCCCTTGTAGTGTATGAGATGTTTACCTTGTGGCCCACAGCAGGACACACAATTTCTACAAGCATTACTATGCTCAACAGGATATCACTACATAATACCTTTTCCCACTTTATGCATTGCGTACACTTTAGTTACTACAAAACAGGCTCTACATACACTGACATACTGAGTGTTCTACATACCTTGTTTCTGAGTCTTCATAAAATATCTCTCTTACACCTTTACTGTTTAAACGGTTCTATGGTATGAGCTTACAGTTTGAATGTATGGCAAGGCATCCTTATATACATCGATACCTGTAACATGTGGTATCCTGCCGCCAATTGGTGTTCCTGAGTAAATTATTACATGCACATCAGCTGTCCCACTACTCCATTCACCAATTACGTGGCAACAGTGGGGTATAATTTAATTCTCCACTTGGGCGTTGCCCTTTTGCCCTACCTTCGGGGAGACGGACTGTATGTGTTTTGTTTGAGGAATTGCAACTGCTATTTGGAGAGACACGGTTATTTTGAATTCATGTCCCCCGTGGATTGTGTGTGACGGCTAGAGTATGTGGTTCTACATGTGAGTGTACCTGTCATTTCAACTGTCTGATAAGGGACTACTGCAAACAAAACCTGTAACATCGCCGTCTGTTCCATTATACAACAGCTATGATTTCACATGGCGCCATTACAAATGTGTCTCTCACAAGGTATGTTAACGCTTCTGCAGACGTAATTGAGTGAGTGGATGTTTGTGATGTTATTACAGTCTGTATTGCAATTGTTTCAGATATGGGGAAGATATAGGTGGGTGTACATAGCATATACAGGTTTGTGGGGACTGCATTTCTACATATTCCATATATGTGTGTGGGCTCCTTCCCTAATCGAAGACCTATCATTTAGTAGACTGAGAAACTATGGTTGTTACGGGCTTATACATTGAGCCATTGTTAATTGGTTTCTATATAGCATGCAGGTGAGGTTGATACTTCAATACCTCTGGAAATACATCGATATGTAAGAGAATGTTACTAAATGACAGCTGTCTTGTGTATTTCTGTCACAGATATTTGCACTCATTGCAGTTGTGTTGGTGACTGAACCTCTTTGGCATGGGTTGCCACCTTTTCGAATGGCCATAGTGGGACATTTGCAGGACACACATCTGTGTTTCCAAGCTGACACATACCCACGGTCAGTGCACAGGAAAGAACATACTTTTATCCTGAATACATACTTATTCTTGACGCACTTTAGCTACTTATCATGTTTCATGTAACATTTACTTATTTTAGATACAGGCATAACTATTTAATGCAACTATTACATAATATATGGGACATAATTATGTCCTACAATCTCAGACATTTGCCCTTTTTAATATTTTTTGTCAGGACACAACTGCCCAGGGAGGGGCTATCCCTCTTAAAGTGGGACAGGTGGTAACCATATGCCTATGGCCAGCTATGACCACACCTACCGTAATGATCTACCTCTGAGTTAGCACTAACAGATACATAATGCAAACACATACACACACATTACAGTCCCACAGAAACACACACGGCACCCTCAACACACACATACACAGACTACAGCAATCACAAACACAGTTGAACACAGTACCTACCTGGACCGCAGCACCGGCAGCAATAACTAAATGTCCCTTAACATCGTGATAATATTACTCTCGGTTCTAGTGTTCCGGTACTGTGGACTTTCAGTCTTTCAGTCTCGTGATTATGCGTGTCGGTATGTGACACATTCGAGAGTTGGCAGTATCCTATTTATTTGTACCTCCATGGTTGTGTACATGTCATTGACCTATCTATATATTTGCAGATACAGGTGAATACAGATATATCAACTTATATGTCCCTATCACCCTTTATATATATATATATATATATATATATATATCTATATATATATATATATATATATATATATATATATATATATATATATATATATATATATATCTATATATATATATATATATATAGAGAGAGAGAGAGAGAGTGTGAGAGGGAGAACATACCTTTCGTTGTGTACATGTTGGTGTATATTGTTTCCTGGACTCTACACGTTTGTGTTTTAACCTGTCACAATACACACCTGCCGTTGGTGCATCTCGGGTAGCTTAGTGTTAGGTGATTGTGTACATGATTGCGTGTTCTACTCCTGGCAGTGGTCGTTTTACCCTTCAGAGCAGGCACTATTAGTACAGGGGTGAATAATGGTAGTTTCACCTGTTCTGGACATCGTTGACCGTGATCTGCGCGATATTCAGAAAAGCTTAGCCCTGTTTCGCGCATATCCATATATTCATGTTTAAACGATGCTTACCAGCACTTGCCAATGCATAATCCTGCTAAACCTGAACATGTGCTAAACCTGATCTGATGACCTGCATCCAACATCCATTATTCGTGCCTTCGGGATTACGTAATGTCCCTTGTAGGACGTGGGACTGGGAACATGCACGACATTCAGTGCATTTACCACTTGGGCATCTGGGATTTGTACACGTGTTATGGTGTTTTGTATGTGGACTGTACTACGGCTGTTACTCCATACTGCAATCAAATGTGTAACTCAGTTTACATATGGATGAGACCTATTAATGGTATGCCCAAGTGATGTTTAATGGATGTGCTCCAGCATTGGTAATGTATGTCACAGTGAGCCACACACTATAATGTGCTACACCTTCACACAACCATAGGTGGAGCATGCTGGCGTGACAGATACCTGTCATGGGTACTCCCCATGCTTTGCCACTACATCCCTGATTACACCAGGTAAGCCATGCAGAGTGTGTGGGGAACAATGATTACACACATGGATCCCACAATTGCCTCTGCTCCACTGAGGGACAGTTGGTTAATCGATGTGGTGGCGACAACAGACACAGTTTGCCTCGGTTGATGAATGGCCTTTGACAATCAGGCATGTACCTACCAATGTACCTAGGAACCTATACATACAGTATCAACATATGCTGTTAGGTGAGTGTACTGTTCAGGTGTTGACATTCCTTGTTCCAATAGCTGTTGTGTGTGCAATGATTGAGGGCTGCCTATGTAGGATTCACAATGTAGGCCACCTATACATTACACTCTACAGGTGGCCGTGTGTGTGCCATCCAGTTTACTGTGTGTGCAGATGGAGAAGTGTGTCAGTCCGTAGGGGCCTACACTGTCAGTGTGTGTGCTATACGTTCCCTCTTTGCCAAGGCGTGGGCATATTGGGCATGCCTCCGTCTGCCTACTGGGGCTGGCACAGGGTGTTTGTGGTCTGAATCCCTCTGTGCCTGTGATGGCCTTGGCAATTGCGGTGGGCTGTGAGGGGCTTCACCATTATGTCCCTGCTGCAGCTGTTTCTGCAGGATCATATTATGTAGCATGGCACATACTATGAAGATGTGGGCACATGTGCCTGGAGAGTACTGAAAGACTCCATCAGATATGTCCAAGCAATGGAACTGTGATTTCAGCATCCCAAACACACACTCTATGATGATTCTGGTCTGTGTGTGTGCCTCATTATGGCATTCTTGCATGGGTGTGTGTGCATTTCTGATGGGAGTCATCATCCATGGCTCCAGTGCATAGCCAGCATCCCCCACAAGGTGGCCATGTGGGATGCTCCCCCCTGACAAATACCTGATACAGCTGTGAGGCATGCCAGATGTGGGAGTCATGGTAGCTTCCAGGGCTGCCGGCACACACATCCATAATAATGCCCTGGGCATTGCACATGACCTGGCAGTTGATGGAGTGGTATCCCTTGCGGTTTATGTAGTGCCTACCATGCTCACCGGGTGGTGACTTGATATGTATGTGTGTGCAGTCTATCGCACCCAGTACCTCTGAGTAGTGTGCCACCTGGTGGAAGAGACGCATATTGCTGGCCAACTCCTCCTGAGTTTGGGGGAAGTATATATGCTCATTGGCATGTGGTAACATAGCATCCAGGAACTGGTGTAGTACCCTGGATGCTGATGCCTGTGAGATCCCCATTATATCTCCAGTTGGTCTTTGAAAGGTACCTGTGGCTAGTATTCGCAAGGTTACACATACCTTCGTGTCCACTGGGATGGGTTCCCCTCTGTTGTTTCTGGATCTCAGGCGTGGCCAGCACAGCTCAACTATTTGCTGTAAGATATCCCTGTCCACCCTGCAACACTCTACTATCTCCAGATCATGTAGCCCCTGGTAGGTTACCCTTGGTCTGAATACTCTTCTCCTCCAGAGCCTGCAGTGGTTGTCAGCATCATCCTCCACAACACCTTCAGTCTCTAACACATGGTGATGAATCACAGCTATGACAGCTCCCAACATGTACATTGTAAAAGTTCCCCGTCTGTTTACACCGATGGTGCAGTGTTTGGGAATACACAGGTGTATGTGAGGTGCCTTCACACTTTATACTATTGTGCTGTGAACACTGATGATGTCATAGAGTGTGTATGTACCATCGGAGCTACAGGGTATCTTATGTGTTTTACCACAGGTACTGCTATTGTGGTGCCTTTGGTGTTGAATTACATTTGGCTGCTGTGGATTACCTCTTGCCCTTCCCTTAAGATTTCTTAGCGTTTCCCCTCCCATTTTCTGGCATGCATCCAGCAGCCTGCTTTCATTTGTACTTTCCAAAACCTGGCTTATCTTACATGTGTTCTATGGCCGATCTACTGCAGGTTTGCTTTGCTCTGCTATGACAGTTCTCTTTTATTTGCAATCCGACACCTCCCCTATCCTGTTCTGCAGGTTGCTGTGAGCAAACTTGTTAGCTGCCGTCAATTGCCCACTGTGAGTTAATAGGTGTTAATTGCTCAGTTGTACTCCAATTACCCTACTGCGGCATTTCCTTATTTTCTTCCCCTAACCTTCCTGTTTGAGCTATGGTGCGCAGCGTGTGCATCCACTTACCGGGTTTCGGGCACATTTTCATCCGTGTACACATGCACTTTCGGGCACCATATGTGCTCTCAGCTACACGATGCTATACCTACATCCCCACCCCTATCCTGCGGCTTTGCTTAGCAATGGGCAGGCCAGATTTGCATTGCTCCAATGTGTTTACAGCTACGGTGGCACACCCCACTGCTGATGTCATGTATACCTCCAAACCACTCCTCGGTGTTGTAGCGCTGCACCGTATGGTACATCCTTAGTCCGGCGGGACGTTTGCGATTCACTATTACTTGCCTCATTTGCATTGTATTGACTACTAATTCATAGTTATCACGCCGAACACTGTCACAGACCCTTAGCAACCCTTGCAGCTTGGTTGTGGTGTACCATGCATACCACTGAGTATTATGGTGAAATCATGATTTGTATTACATTGCGATTTTATGACATTTTTGTATATTTTCCTTGTGTTCCCATTTGCGCACACATGCCCTGCGGTTGTACTTTGCGTTACTGTGAACATGACATTAAATGTTGTTTTTTTAGGTGTTGTGCATCGTTTCTTATGCCATTGGCTGTATATTTAGCCATTGGCATATGTATACTTTGTAATACATGAGTCTGGTCCGCTTTCATAGCTCTGATGTTCTGTTTGGAAAAATGTAAACCATTTTTTTTTGATTTACATTTATGTGGGCTTACGCTATGCCTGCACCACTTCATGAATTGCTATGTACCTTCATTTGCATGGTGCAGTACTGTGCATGGGGTGATTAGCATACTTGTGCCGAGGGCTGCGTAGATATGGCATACGCTGGTAGTGCACGTGGAATTGGATCGTACCTGAATCGCTCGGCAGCCATATTTGGCATTATACCGCCTAAGCTATGCCTGCGCCTGGCGCAAGCTTCATGAATCCCGGGGTATATGAATTCCCCAATGCATGTATATAGAGAAAACTCGCATATTCACTTATGTGTGTGTGTGTCTATATCTATATATATATATATATATATGAAATTATAGCTAAAACATTTTTGAAAACACATAAAAGAGTGCATTCATATATAACATAAATATGTGCACATCTATATCTATGCACATATCTATATATCATCCAACATTTCCATATACACAGAAAAAAAAGAATATACAACGTAAGGCATACAAAAATCACAAAATGGGCATATATATATATATATATATATATATATATATATATATATATATATATATATATATATATATATACATCTCTTTCTTAGTTATTAATGAATTTCTAACTATTCTTACCAATGTTCATTAAGACCTGGCTTATATAGGGCACAGTGTGGTTTACGTGCACCGATGTTTTTTTGTGTCTATACATATATATATAAATATATATATATATTTATATATATATATATATATATATATATATATGTATATATATATATATATATATATATATATATATATATATATATATATATATACATATATATATAGATATATATATATATACATATACATGAAGAGAGAGAGATAAATTATGTATATATATATATATATATATATATATATATATATATATATATATATATATAAATAAATGGTTCCACTTCATGATATTGAATTACTGAAAACCCGAACTTCATATGATCAAGACCATATGATCGAGTTTTCAGTAACTCGAAATTAGAAAGTGGAATAAAAAAAAAACCCAAGCACATAATTTCTGCAGGGGGGCAAGCCCCCCTGCACCCTTCCTACTTAAATGTACCATCTCCGTGGTAGCACTATAAGTAGGACATGGGAGATCTCCCCTTCTGAGCTTCTGCATACAGAGCAGAATTGGAGATTTCCCTTTTCCCCACTGTAGCTCGATCTCGGAGTTGGTATATTTAAGTAGGGGGGTGGGGATTGCAGGGATGGAGGCTTGCCCCATGTAGAAATGCTGTGCTTGACTTTTTTTTTAATTATTTCATTTCAGACTTTCGAGTTTCTGAAAACTCAATCATATGGTCTCTACCATATGATTTTTATTTATTCATTTATTTTACATTTGTTGATCGGGCTAGTCTAACTGGATATATGTCCATTTTCAGTAGTGGCCCGGGGAGAAAATCTCCAAGATACATACAAAAAAGAAGGAGAGATAAACTCCAAGACAGATATAATAAAACAGTATAAAAGGTTGCAACAGTCAAACTTAACATCTGTTGGTAATATAAAGTACAGTACTCATAGTAAGTATAACTCAAGTAGTACATAGTAAATATACAAAAAGATGTTACTATTTACATATATACATATATTTTAGCTGTCATGACATAGTATTTGGTTTCTTAAGGGTAAGTCTGTACAGGTGAGGAGACTGCATTAGTGTGAGGGAGGAAAGTTAGTCAGGGTTAGTACAGGGGCATAGCCAGTGGGTATGGAGGAAAAGTTTTAAAGTGTTTAAAAAGAGTTAATGAAACCAGAGAAATGAGTTCAGTGGGTAAAAGATTCCAGTGCTTTCCAACAGCATTAGAGAAGAGGGAGTCTCCTGCCAAGTTGTTGGTTTTGCAAGTATTGATAAGTATTTTGTTTGAGGAGCGTAAATTCTTAAGATTGTTGTAAGGGGTAATAATGCTAGTGAGTATTGGAGTGTTGGTGGGTTGGTACAGGGTTTTATGAGCTATAGTAAGCTGGTGAAAAATAATTTGGTTTGGAAGTTCAAGCCAACCCAGTTGCTTTAGATTAAGACAGTGATGTGTTCTATAAAGAGAGGCAGTTGCAAATCTGGCAATATTATTGTAGGAGACTGCCAGTTTATTTAGGTTGTTCTTAGAAAGGTTAGTATAGATAGGAGAAGCATAAAGTAGAGTGGAGATTAAGTGAGTTCTGGCTATAGCGGTCTTGACCACTGGAGTAAGAAAGGGTTTGATTCTATAGAGGGATCCTAATTTTTTGTTGATTGTTTTAACTGTGCTGTTTATATGAATATCGACGTTATGGTTGCTAACTATTGTTATACCTAGAAGTTTGGTGGTAGGTTCAGGAGATATGAAAGTGCCATTATTAGATGTGAGAGAGAAATTTATTAGGGTGGGCTTTCGGGTTGGTGTCAACAGTAAAAGTTTAGTTTTTTTGAGGTTTAGGAGGAGGCAGCAGTTTAAAAAACATTGTTCTACAGTATTGAATGCATTTTGGGTAAGGGACTGTAGTTCAGTTGGAGAAGTGGCTGAACAGATTATTACTACCTGCGTATTGAATGCAGGTGGTTTGAGGAATTGAAGAGTGAAGGTCATTGATAAATATTGAAAACAGGAGTGGGCCTTATATAGAGCCCTGAGGAATGCCAAGAGAAATGGGAAGGAGGTTAGATAGTTTATTGTCCCATAGCACAGCTTGCTGTCTATTGTCTAAGCAAGATTTCAACCAATTTATCGTTAGGGGATCAAGTGAAAAGGATTTCAGTATATTTATGAGGAGCTGGTGATTGACCATATCAAAAGCTTTGGATAAATCAATAAAGACTGCAGAAGAAAGAGTATTGTTGTTCCGGTTTTTGTTAATGCAGTCTGTGAAGTATAGGAGGGCAGTGGTGGTACTATGGAATGGTCTGAATCCATGTTGACAGTTGGCAAGTAAGTTATTCTGGAGTAGATGGTGAAGTAGTTGCTTATGGATACATTTCTCCATAATTTTTGCTAGGGGAGATAGTAGGGCTATAGGACAGTAGTTAGAAAAGTCATAAGAGTTCCCATCTTTATGTAGTGGGATGATATGAGAAATTTTCCAGATAGGTGGGATGGTACCTTCACTTATGGTGTGGTTAACAAGAATGGAGATGGGACAGGCTATGGCTTTAGCACCTTTTTGCAGGTATTCTGCTGGGAGTTGGTCAGCTGAGGGGGTGGTAGGTTTTAGTTTTTGGAGAAGGGAGCATATAAAGGAAGTAGAGACTGGTTGGGAGGGTGGCCTAATGGTTAAGGTGTTTGCCTTACAAACACAAGGTTCAGGGTTTGAACAGGGGGAGGGGACTGGCTGGCTATGGCTCAAGAGCAGTTGAGCAGTTAGCCTAGTACTAGCCTATGAACCTATGAACCTATGGTTGTAACTGAAAAGGTGGAGGTGTGTTTGTCATGGTTGTAGGCAGTTTTGAGGTATCTGGAGAAAGTTGAATAGCAAGAGTTTGGATGGCTTGTGTGAAGAAAGAGTTAAAGGCATTAGCAGTATAAGTGGGATTCTCATGGCTAGTGCCTTGTGGGTTAGGTGTGCTGCATTGTCCTGGGTATAGTAGTTTGTTGATGCTATTCCAAAACTTTTGTGGGGTTTTTTTGGTAAGTTTGCTGTATTTGGTAATAATAGTCTTTTTTATCTAAGAAGATGGCTTTTTTTGCAAGATTTCTTAGTTGTCTAAAGGTTTGGTGATCTGTAGGATCCTTAGTATTACACCATTTGGCCCAAGATTTGTTTCTCTGAAGGATTTTTTTGCCTAGCGGTGTTTGAGAGCCAGGGGGCAGGCTTAGTTTTATTTCTAACAGTGCGAGTTGGGGCATGTTCATCAAGGATGGCTAAGAATGTGGAATTAAAGTATTCTACAGCTTCGTTAAGTGGAAGTGATTTAAGTGGAGACCAATTACAGTGTCTAAGTTTTGTTAGGAAGAGTTCAGGGTGAAAACACTTTTTGGGACGTATTGTCCTAAAAGTGTTAGGAAAAGTTAGGTTGGTTCGAGTTTTCAGTAACTCGGCATTCTGAAGTTAAACCATGTAAATATATATATATATATATATATATATATATATATATATATATATATATATATATATATAAAACTAATATGCACATACACACATTTATCTATATCTATATCTATATCTATATCTATATATATCTATCCATCTACATATATGAGTGTGTGTCTTTTGACTGAATTTAACTTCACTGAATCACAAATGACTGAGAAAGTTAACTGAAAACACATTTGACAGTATCATAGTTGACTGAAAAAACTTTACTAGACCAAACATACCTTAAAATTGTTTTTCCAGGGGGAAAGCACCCATGCACCCCCATATGGGGAGGCTTTGCTCCCTACACCCCCTCTTTTAAAATATATTGATCCCACTGTCCCAAAAGAGTGGTGAAAAGAACAAAAAACACAATGCCCGGGATTCATGAAGCTTGTGCCAGGTGCGGGCATAGCGTCGGCGATCTAACACCAAATATAGCTGCTGAGCGATTCAGGTACAAACTGTTTCCACATGCACTACCTGCACGTTACGCCCGCACAGCTCCCGGTGCCTGTATGCTAATTACCCCATGTGGAGCCGTGCAGCATGCAAATGAAGGTATATAGCGATTCAGGAAGTGGTGCAGGTGTAGTGTAAGCATGCAGAAATGTAAACCGAAAAAAATGGTTTACATTTTTTGCAAACATAAAATCAGAGTCATGACAGCGGACCAAACACATGTATTATACTGTTAATATATGCCAATGGCTAAAAATATAGCCACTGGCATAAAAAAACATGCACAAAATATGAAAAAGAACATTTAATATTATGCCCACACCAACGCACAGTTAAAGCACAGGGCATCGGTGCAGAAAGGGGAACACAATGAAAATAGAATTATATGGAATAAAACTGCAATGTAACACTTTTCATGATTTCCCCATAATAGTCAGTGGCATGCATGCTACACCACACCATGGCGCAAGGGTTGCGGGGCTGTGACAGTGTTCTGCATGGTAACTAGCAATTAGTAGGCAACGCCATGCAAATGAGAGGAGTAATAGTGAATTACAAATTCCCCGCCCATGTAAGGATGTACCTCACAGCGTAGCATTACAACACCGAGGTGTGCCCTGGAGATAAAGATGACATCAAGAGAGGGGTGTGCCACCTTTGCTGTAAGCACATTGGAGCATTGCTAATCCGGTTTGCCTGTTGCTAAGCCAAGCTGCAGGATAGGGGTCTGTTGAAGTAGCCATAGCTTTGCTTAGCTGAGAGCACACAAGGAAAACGAATGTGAATGTGAACGTGGATGAAAACGCGCTGTAAACCCGGTAAACGGCTGTGCGTGGCGCGAACCAGAGCTAAAACAGGGAGGATATGGGAAAAAGATAAGGAAATGCTGCAGCATGGAAATTGGAGTACAAATGAGTAATTAACACCTAGGAACCCACAGTGGGCCATTGACAACAGCTTACAAGGCTGCTAACAGCTACCTGCAGAACAGGAAAGGGGAGGTGCCATACTGCAAAGAAAATGGTACTGTCGCAGCAGAACAAAGCAAAATTGCAGTAGATCAGCTACATAACACATTTTGCAACACATTCCTGGGTAGGGAAAAAACAAAACAAGAAAGCCAGCAGCTGGATGCATGCCTGGCAATGGAAAGGGATTCGGGTTGAAAAGTGAATTAAAGGGCAACAGATAAATTACGGCAGGCAAGCATAATTCAACACCAAAGGCCCCACAATTGCAGTACTCATTGTAAAACCCATAATTAAGATACCCTGCAGCTAGAATTGCACAAAGACACCCAATGACATCAGCAGTATCCATAGCACAATAGTATAAAGTGTGAAAGCACCTCACACACACACTTGTGTATTCCCATACACTCTGCACCGTCGGTGTATACAGATGGGGAACTTTTAATATGTACATGCTAGGGGCTACCATAGCTTTGATTTACCAGCATGTGTTGGAGACTGAATGTGGTGTTGAGGATGATGCTGACAACCACCTCAGGTACCGGAGGAGGAAAAGAGAGTTCAGACCCAAGGTAACCTACCAGGAGCTAAATGATCTGGAGATAGTAGAGCATTACAGGGTGGAGAGGGACACCATACAGCAACTTGTTGAGCTGTGCCGGCCATGCCTCAGAGCCAGAAATAACAGAGCGGAACCCATCCCAGTGGACATGAAGGTATGTGTAAGCTTGAGAATACTAGCCACAAGTACCTTTCAAAGGCCGACTGGAGATATCCTAGGGATCTCACAGGCATCAGCATCCAGGGTACTCCACCATTTCATGGATGCCATGGTACCACATGCCAATGAGCATATATACTTCTTCTGAACGCAGGAGGAGTTGGTCAGCAATTTGCGTCTCTTCCACCTTGTGGCAGAATACCTGGAGGTACTGGGTGCAATAGACTGCACGCATGTACACATCAAGTCACCACCCGGTGAGCAGGGTAGGTGATACATAAACCACAAGGGATACCCCTCCATCAACTGCCAGGTGCAATGCCCAGGGCATTATCATAGATGTGTGTGCTGGCAGCCCTGGAAGGTATCACGACTCCCACATCTGGCATGCCTCACAGCTGTATCAGGTATTTGCCAGGAGGGACATCCCATATGGCCACCTGGTGGGGGATGCTGGCTATGCACTGGAAACGTGGATGATGACTCCCATCAGAAATGCACACACATCCATGCAAGAATGCCATAATGAGGCACACGCACAAACCAGAATCATCATAGACCATGTGTTTGAGATGCTGAAATCACGGTTCCGTTGCCTGGACATATCTGGTGGAACCTTACAGTACTCTCCAGGTACGTGTGCCCACATCTTCATAGTATGTGCCATGCTACACAATATGATCCTGTGGAAACAGCTGCAGCAGGGACAGAATTGTGAAGGCCATCACAGCCCACCACCATTGCCAAGGGCACCACAGGCACAGAGGGACTCACACCATGAACACCCTGAGCCAGCACCAGTAGGCAGATGGAGGCATGCCCAGTATGCCCATGCCTTGGCAAAAGGGAACATATAGCACACACACTGACAGTGTAGCACCTACAGACTGACACCCTTCTCCACCTGCACCCACAGTAAACATGGATGGCACACACACAAGACCACCTGTAAATTGTCATGTATAGGCAGTCTACTGTGTGCATCCTACATAGGCTGCCTGCAACTATTGCACACACAACTGCTATTGGCACAATGTAAGTCAACATCTGAACAGAAAATTAAGCTATCAGCATGTGCTGATACTGTATGTATAGGTTCATAGGTACATAGGTAGGTACTTGGCTAACTGCCCAAGGCCATTCATAAGCCTAGCCAAAATGTGTCAGCTGTTGCCACCCCATTGATTAACTAACTGTCCCTTTGTGGAGAAGAGTCAATTGAGGGATCCCTGGGGTTTATCCACTGTTCCCCATCCACTCCGCAAGGTTTCCCTGGAGTGTTAGTGAGGGGCTCCATATAATGTAATCAGGGATGTAGTTCCAAAGCACGGGGAGTACCTGTGACAGGATTCTGTCACTCCAGCATCTTCCAGTTATGGTTGTGGCAAGGTGTAGCTCATTACAGTGTGTGGTTCACTGTGACATGGATTCCCATAGGTTGAGCATATCCATTAAGCCTGACTTGGACATGGCTGTGTTGACCAGCAAAGATCATCTCTGAGTAAATGAGATGCCACTGAGTAATGCAAGAGTTCATTCAGTCTGGCATCATAGGACACATGTCTGAGGCCAGTAATCCTCTTGGCAAGGTATGTTCGTGGTCCCTCCAGCTATTGGATGTGTCTTCTGAGGTACATCCCAAATAGGTTATCATACTCGATGATGGGATTGATGAGTGATGAGTAAAGGGGCACAATAACCTCAGTATGTCTATATGTGAACCCTTAAGTAATCAGATGGCCTACATAGAAGGATGTCGTAATTACTTTGGAGATATGATTGTCAAAGGAGAGATCACTATCTAATGTAGTCCCCACATACCCATTACCTCGTCTGTATTAAAGTGGCTGCCACTCATGTGTTAATATGTGGGTGTTTAGTTTTCCCAAAATGGAATGACCATGCAGTTTGTGGCCTTTAGCTGGAGGCCATGACTTTGACACCCTGTGTTGGTCTATGTGAGGCCCCTTGAAGGACATCTGTGACAGTTGGACTGTCAATTATGGCTCCCAGCTTGCAGTAATCACCAAATATGGTCTGCTGTAGCTCACCTGTGTTTGCCTGTACCTCTGAGAAGTATAGGGCAAACAGTAGGGGTCCCAGGACTGAGTCCTGTGGGATACCAGTTGTGACTGGATAAGAGTTGGACCTGGAGGCTGCTAGGCTTACCATGTGGGTTCTGTGTGTAAGCCTGTTAGCAACCCAACCTGTGATGTATGGGTGTATGTACTGGCTGCTGAGTTTATAAATAAACCTGAGTGGAGAATGGTGTCAAAATCCTTGGCGAGGTCCAGGTAGTATGTGTGAACTACCACACCCCTCACCTAAAGTCTAAGTGACTGTAAGACATCAAACAGGTTCAGTAGGCATGATCTGCACTCAGTCAAGTTGACCTGGGTTGGGTTGAGTGTCTGGAGGTTCCCATTGTCTCTGTTAATGAGTTCCATGATGATGCGGTCCATAGCCTTGCAGACCAGGCAAGTCAGGCTTATAGGGCAATAGTTCCCGGGGTCCGTTGTGGCGCCACCTTTGTGGAGTGGGATAACTGTTGCTCTGTGCCACTCTGTGGGTATGTAGCCTGTAGAGAGGCTGGGTTTGAACAGTGTGTTTAGGTGAGGGGTTAGTTCATTTGGAGCTCTTGTAAGAAACAGCCAGGGACACTGTCCAGTCCCATTGAGTCTGTATTTTTGGCTTTGGATAGGGCTGTTTTAACCTGTGTGTTGGTGATTGCTGGGGCCATACATTCTTCTAGTATGGTTATGGGCCATTTAGGGGGTGAGAGGGGTGTGAAGTTTGCACTGAACCTTTCTGCCAAAATGTTGGCAATATCAGTTGGTTCAGTGTATTTTGTGCCAGTCTGCACCAACTCAGAGCAGATCTGAGAGTTCCCACTTAGGTTCTTGACATAGCTAAAGAACGCTTTGTGGTTATCTGTAGGGTCCTTGGAAATTTGTCTTTTGAAGCTAGCCTTGGATGATTTCATGAGGGATTGTAGTTTCTTGCTGATACTGATCAGGGATGTCTGCCCTTCTAGGGATTTCGCTCTTATCTGTACTAGTTTCCTCCTTCTATTGCAGAGACTGTTTATGGCAGGGGTCCACCAGACTGGTTTCCTTTTCTTGGAGGAGTGAGTCTAGGTTTGACTTGGGATAGCACGATCCATGCATTCCTGCAGATGATCATAGAGTTTTGTATAGGTTTCAACATCTTGGACAGCATTGTCCATTGGCGTGGGGGCTGTGATCCTTTCTACCTCATGCTTAAGCAACGTGAAGTCTGCTTTGGAAAAGATTTTCATGGTGGTTTCCTTGTTTGGGGTTGTGGGCGGAATGTGAATATCTAGAGTGATTAGTCTATGATCTGATCTAACCAGGAGGGGTTGACGTCGGGTGTGGAACTCCGGTCGCCCATGTTGGTGATGACCAGGTCCAATATGTTGTTCCTCTAGTGGGGGTGTAGACCAGTTGTTCCAGGGCGTTTGAACTTAGAAATTCTAGGAAGCACTGGGCAAGGGAGTTAGTACTTGAGTAGTTCTCCCAGTTAATGTTTGAGTAGTTGAAATCACCCAGTATTAGGATGTTTGGTAGGACCTGCATATTTCCCAATGTCTCCAGAAATGCGGAATGTGGGTCCTGGGTCATGGTGGGTGATCTGTAGCAAGCTACAATTTGGATTGCAGTTTTGCCCATTGTCAGTTGCACTTGGATGATCTCTAATGCATCCAAGTGCACCACTAACCTGTAGGTGTGAGTATCCTTGATGAATATGGATACACTCCCACCTTTTGTGTTGTGGTCTGGGTTCTGTGGCCAAAAGGTGTGGTATGAGTTATAGCCTGGCAGTGCTGGAGTGCTGTCTGGAGCCTTAAACCAGGTTTCTGTTACTGCACAGATATCAATGTTCTCCATACTGAGGAGTGCCTCGAGTGTGTGCATTTTGAGGTTTAGATGTCTGACATTGAGTAGCAATACCCTCAGTTTCTGATTACTTGTGCTATTTACGGTGGTGGGTTTGTCTTATGAGCCTTGCCTAATAGTCCACCTTGCCTAATATCCAACTCTCTACTATTGTTTGCAAGCAATGACAGCTGTGCGTGTGTACATGTTCTGCAAATGTGTACTGACCCTTTTGTCAGGGCTGTGCCAAATGGCTATGTGCACACCTACATAGAGTGGATATTGACAGTAGAGACACATTGGTTTAACATTTAGATTTGTGTAGCCTAACATCTCATTGCCAGACTAACAGCTGCTTGGAAATATGTTGACAGTACTGGTAATGAAACAGGGTGCATATCATCTTTAACTCCAGTGTGACATCTGCAGTAGGAGTGTAAGATGTAGGAAACTGCTGCCCATGTTTAATAGCTGCTTCATAGGTGATGGTATACACTATCTGATTATATCCTGATCATGTTGATAGTGGCAGCAGAGTCTACTGATATTTGACTCTGTGTGGGGAGTGGGTGTCTGTGCCCAACAGAGCTCATGGTTCTGCTGGGTATGTGAGTATATACCCAGACAAGGATACAGTCCTGTTCACACTTGTATCATCTGTAATCAACTATCAGGGTGTGATGTGGCCCTCAGAGGTGAATTGCTACTAAAGGTAGCTACCATGTTCCTGCACTAGCAAGTGTTGCCACATCCATAACACAAATATTTACATGTGAGCATCAGTGTCTAAAACATTTTCATAAGCAGTAAGTATATTAAATACAGTATGTGGTACTTGTAGTACTGAATGCTTATACAGGCATGTCCACTAGTCAGCTACTGGTGTTTACCAATTTCAGCTTTGTGTATGTGGCCATCCTGGGGGAATGCAATCTCTATGCCATGTACACTTGCCAAACCCGCCTAACACCACACCCAACACACTGTCTGGGATGCAGCTACAGGGGTGAGCTTGGAGGCAGTCCATTCTGCACCTATGACTGGACTAGAAGTCAAGAGGTGTAGGTTAACACATGCATCTCATCACCACAACCAACACATACCCTTACCAGAACACAGTAAGGACACATACACATACCACCAGATATCACACACATCCACAGAGGCCTCTAAGTATCTGGCCAAGCAAGAGGCCTCCCAAGTTGGAATAGACAGACAACAGAATACAAAGACTGTACAACATAGTTTGCATAA
Organism: Protopterus annectens; assembly: GCF_019279795.1. Taxonomy (NCBI): domain Eukaryota; kingdom Metazoa; phylum Chordata; order Ceratodontiformes; family Protopteridae; genus Protopterus; species Protopterus annectens. Next base: position 1,271,083,229 of record NC_056747.1, read on the forward strand.
TTGTGTCACACCTCAGAACACATGGCTGGAAACATGGCCAACAGTAGTCATTTGTGAATGCAAACCCTAGCACTACGTTACACATCAAGCTATATGAGGGCAAACATACTGTCAACTGCCTGTCTGCCATGATTAGCAACATACCCATACACTCAGACCACCTTTAGAACTATACACATGTCTCTGGCATATTCTATGTTGTTGTGCAGGACCTGTGATGCAGTAGCCTGGACTGCATGGGAAAACATGTAGGAACTGTCAGGTCTTGTAGCGCATGCAGGTATGTTCCAAGTCCTGGGTAGCATTCTGCCATTGGCCGGAATGATGCAGCAGTACAGGGACAAGGATTGTATTCCACAATCATGTAATGTACTGGTGTAATTCAAAGAGTATCCAGCGTTTCTCTGCCTGGGATAGCATGGTTGACAGACCATGATGCTTTGCCAGACAGGGCCTGCAGCTGTCACCCCTGAGAATCTGGATAATGGCAATGGCCCATGCTTCTCCTATAGTGCCCTCATCATGCCAGGTTCAAGTGAAAGTCCACTGGTGCAACAGGGGCAGCCAAGAAATAAACTGTGGGTCTTGCTACTCAATGATACAAATCAGGTACTCAATATGGGCTAACTTATGGCAATCTGAAACATGGAGAACATATCTGTGCAGTGATTGAGATATGGTTCAACGCTTTGGAGAACACCCCTGCATGACCATGTTATAACACATACCTCACCTCTTGGCCATTGTCCTTTACTGGAACACATGGGCCACAGGTGTGTCCAACACCCTGAGGGATATGTACATCCCCACGCTAGTTGCACTTGCACAACGTAAGATGCATTATGTTGAGCAACTACCTTTGTGCCAAAGTGTAATCCAAATTACACCTTGTGATAGATCATCCACCATGCCTCAGATTTCCCAGCTGTCATTGTGCTGTAATGGGGAATACCAGTTTTGAGACAGGAAACCATAATCATGGCCACTCAGCTATCCCATTATGAACTGGGAAGACTCATCATGTACCAACACATGTGCTCAATGCATGTTGGATGTCATCAACACCAATGACCTGGATCACCATAGTCACACCAACAGGGCTAACATTATGCCACATGTGGTCAGTCTTCAAAGCCAATTTTATTCTCCTTAAGAGTGAAGTGGTGACTGTCATGGCACTCATGCAGATGTACAATGCATGTGCAAATGCTGGGTCCTACACAAATGCACTTTAAGCACTCACATATGTGCAGTGATTGTGCCATTGAAACAGAAACAGGATTCAAACAAACACAAACATGAAGGCAAACTGGTGGTACCCTGCCTTAAACTGTACCACAAAAGGTAGTAACTGTTGCAAGAGTCAACACACATGAGTGGAAGATGACCCATGGTCAGCCTCTGTAAGATGCAGATGCACCATATAATGCCACACAAAGCTACTGTGAAACTAATCATCCACATATTATGAGGCCAAACACAGAGGATTCCATAGCTGTGTCATGAAACATAATGGCAACAACAAGACCTGCTGTGCTTCACAGCACTATGGCATGAGAAGTACTGCACCTACGGAAATAGCACCTGTTCATCCAGATAGGGTCTTGGATAACATAAACACACTGTCCCCCACCCCCAAACAGGTACACATTCATATATCCATGTACACTACAGCGCTCCTGTAATAACAACTATGCAGGTACAAGCTGCACTCTCTAATGCCATACATACAGGCTGCATGGGACCTGTCCACATCCCAGGTTGTATCCTACACAAATATCAAAACAATTTGCTCCCCACATAAACATCATGTACAATCATAGCTTCATGTCAAGCTGTGTACACACTGAATGGTGCACAGCAACAGTCATCTGTTAATGATGTCAATATCCAAGGGACCCTGGTATGTGTACAGCTGACCTGGTGACAAACAGTGGTATCACTGCATTGCATAACACATAATGCAACTGTGTCAGTACATGGGTACTCTGCACAGTTGTAGAGCTAGGTACAGTCCACCAGTCAAAGGTTACTTGGTGTTGTTCCCTTACATGTCATACCACATGTATGGATGTGTGTTGGTGGTCAGAGGACATGGTGGTATCTGAGGATTACATCCTAGAATGCAGCTCTTGACACTGTGACCTGCACCTGGCTCATCTGTGATGACTTATGTTGGAGTACTGGTCTCTACATGTGAGTAGCCATTATGAATGTGGGGACACCACTACCTGAAGTGGCCCGTACCAGTGTTATGGCCCACATGTCTGGTTCTGAGTTATATAGTGGTAGTGCTATTGTCCACTACAGAGCCTTCAGTCAGGTGTTCCTCACTGCACAGATGTCTGTATTCCCAATTGTAGGTTCAACAGTGAGCAGTTGTGATTATGACAGCAACACATTTAGCACTGGTTAGCATAAGCATACAATGCAATTGTCTTCTAGGTGTCAGGGTGTTATCCTGTGTTTAGGACATTTGCCTTGGAATGGCACTATATGGGCAAATGCGACCTAGGTATTATCACCACTCCCTTGAATCATGGATGCATGTGATCTGTGACAAAGGCTTGTCTTCTTTCAGTCATGTCATCCCGGAATGATAGAAACTGGGCAACCTCATAATTATAGCAGGACATTGGCTCATTGTGTTGGTCAAGCAGTTGCCATTCCTAGCATAACATCACTGCGAGTGGTAGTATTATGCTTGGTATAGACTGATACATCCAAGGTGACGGACAGCAGCAGATGTTGTGTAGATGACCAGTGTCAGATATATGTAGTGTAGTGTTCCCGCTAACAATGACAACTACTAACACCAGAGTCCATTACAACATGTTCTGTATGTCTAACTGTATGAGCATGGCCACTGTGGCATTCCGTGTTTAAAATCAGAGTGCATCCCAAACAGCACTGTGCTACTAAGTGTATGAGCATGCCCACTGACACCTTGTGTAAGTTATGTACTTCTATGTGTATGAGCATGGCCATTGCAACCCTGTATAGTGATAGTAGTCGTCCATTCCACAGATGGGCATACTCCTGTTCAGGATGGGCTCCTACGTTAAACACACAGGTTCACAACTATGTACATCTTAACTGTCAGCATCCCTGATGATGTCCACAATCCTCGAAGGTCATGATGACTGCATTGGAATGTATAATCTCTGTGGCGTGACTCATAACTGCGTAGTACTGTAATAGTGATCTGTAGATAGGCAGGTGTTCTGATCCTCCCACTGGCGTGCATGTGTGTGTGTGTCCATTTGCTTGAGGACAGAATGATGCTTTTTAGAGTACTCACACCCCATACAATTCCTATACTCAACTTTGGCAAGGCTGATGATGTCACCCACCTAGGAATACACCTCTGGGATTGCTGTGACCCAGTAATCTTGGTAGCGCATTCTGTAACTGTGTAATGCTGTAGCGTGATAAAGCAGTTAGGTCGGTGTCCTAATCCCAGAAATGCCAAGTGTGTGTGTGTGTGTTTGTGTGTGTGTCTGTCTGGCCGAGGACAGACCAATCCTTTATAGAGTACTCACACTCCGTACAATTCCTATACTCAACTTTGACGAGGCTGATGATGTCACCCACCTAGGAATACACCTCTGGGATTGTTATGTCCCAGTAATCTCGGTAGCGCATTCTATAACTGCATAATGCTGTAGTGTGTTAAAGTAGTCAGGTAGGTGTTCTATTCCAAGGCATAACAGATGTGTGTTTGTCAGTCATATCCTATGTGTTGGTGGCTGTGAGTGTCTATCCACTGGATGTGTTGCGGAGCGTGTTTTGTAGTTTCCCTATATAGTGACCATATATGTCACAATCAGCCAAGGGGCTGGGTTGGCAAGACATACCCATACATTTGGCAATAGGCCTGGTGAGTAAAGTCAGCAACCCTAACATTACCCAGAATACAGTCTGAGCCCATGTGTCAGACAGAAACACACTTGCCTTGGGATTAACACCAGTACATAATACAGGAGCTGCTGGTGTTTCCCTTTTCATTCTTTTCTAATGCTTTGGTGTCACGAGGTTTGTTCTTGGGATATATAATCTATATCTATGTATGTATATATATATATATATATATATATATATATATATATATATATATGGACATTAACACACATACATCTACGTAACTGAATACATGTCCTATACTGTTGAATGGGTACATTTCCGTTATCGGGGCAACACTATTAATGCAATCATTCAGTTGTAATGCAGCTCATTAACATGCCTGTTGAGCACATGTCGGTATAAAATGCTTGTGTTGATAATTAAATGTTTAACCAAGTAACTAGTCTGATTTTACACATGTGTTAAGGTACTGCATTACAGCGGAGCGATCGCTTTAAAGTTTTGCCCTGGTAAGTCACACAGACATGAAATCAGTAATAAGGAAATACTTGCAAATAACCTGACATTCCTTTCTTCTGCTAATTAGTCATGACATGGTGATATGTACACTGCATGAAATGCCTAACATGAAGTAACTGCCTGTGCTTACAGTTTACAAACACATAGTCATGCTGACCATTTGTAATCAGACTGTTTTCAGTCCTCTGTGAGGCATGTGAAATGATGATTAAAAGGCAGTGAAATTGCTATGTATATGTTTGCCGTGAAGGGCTTACAAGACACAAGTTGTTAAGATTAGGCTTTAACTTGGATTAATTATGTAAACGTCTTGTACAATAGCAACAGGTGTATACATCGTAAACACAGTTATTTACAGGCTCAGCGATGCCTTCCTAAATCCATGCCTGACACTCTTAAAAAACAAACAATCACGGTTTACTGATTGTAATCGCATCCTCATGGCTTAAAGAAGCCGAGTAAGTATAATTAGAGATGTTGAGGACGGGTATTTGACAATAAAAATTTTTCTGCAATGCCTGCTTTCCCTTTAATGGATAGATTGCTGTAATAGTAGGCCTTTGTCTTTGTTTTTGCACTATTCTGCTTTCGGGCAAACACTTTCAGTGCGGGTGCTGAGCTCCAACTCCAACCTCAAGCCATGTTGTTTGGATGTTAATGTTAACAGTTGTGTGTAAATCAGTTAAATGGATAAAATGTAAAAACAAAATGAAAACAACTATAACTTCTACATTTTACAGACACATGTTAAGACTAACACAAATACATGGTTTGACACTGGATTCGGAAGTCAGCAACCGCAATAACAGTGTTGCCCCGTTAACAGAAAAGTACCCCCGGACAAACGCACTTAAACATGCTTACTGGTGCTTATATATGTTTACTACTGCATATTTGTGCTTACACCTGCTTAATAGTAACTTATTCATTATGTCACTAACACTGAGATTGAATGACATTAATTAAACATTTCATGCAGTACTCCAGTTCACATGTACATGTTCTTATGTAGGTTGTACAGCAATACGATGTATAAATATGTTTATATACACATTCCACATGGAAAATATGTGCTAGTGTGGGACTCGGACCATGAATGCCTGTTCGTTAGGCGAATGCTCTGACCAATACACTATTGCTGTGCTGCTTCAGTTGCATATATACCCATATACCCAAGTCTCATAGTTCCCCAAACACCCACCCCAACACTTCACTAACACTGTAGTCATCCATTCTCCAGTTGCATTCGTGGTGTATCCACACCAGTACACATTGGATGCTCTCTACTCCTGTAGACCCATCCCATCGGTTGACTCATTACATCTATCCTCAGGAATCCCTAACGTTTAGTCCACAAACATTGGTGACTTGAGTGACCAATAGGACACTATTCACAATTTTTGCGTTATCCCACATGGGACAGACTTGTCTTTATGTCAAGATTAGACTCTTACTTCCTTACATACTTACTCCCGTCAACATGACACTACAATGAATTAAGTAGTCTGACTATATGGTAATGTACACGTTACACATGAGAACTAATTATGTATGTGTTTGGCGTGATTCTTTTGCAAATAGAATGGTTTAGTATTCGGCGTTGCCGTTGCAGGCAGATCACAGGAATAATTTCCTGTGTGAGACAGTCCTCACATTTGATTTATTCAGCACAACACTGACTTCGGACATTGTACACACTTCTGCGTTTTAGCAATTTCGTCCCTTCCCTCTTATGCACTACCTATTATTCTATCTACTGTCGAGGTTTGTAATGGCACATTCATGTGTTTATGTCTGCAAATGGAATGGATATGTTATAGGGAATGTACTTCTACATATAGATATATGCATGTGTGTATGCATACATACTTATAACTAACTCGCTGGCCTCCACGAGGCGGTCCAATTAGAACCAGGCCATCTAACCATGACACGCCTGGATCCATAATCACATACCCATGGTTCCTCGACCCCAACCGTGTTTGACATACATGCAATCCATCCATTATCCAGTTGCTTTCACGGCCATGACACACCTCCACACATTGCCCTCCACTCAGCATTAGGGGCCCTACATGTATATTGTCCCAACCCATGTCTCCCACCATTTAGTCCTTGAACATACCTGCCCTTGCTTGTGTAATGGACAGAAATACAGACTTAGCAGATCAACAATGTTGCTCCCACTGGTAAAACCCTGCCTGTGGTGTGGGTAGCAGTGCTTTGCTCACTCCTGGCCAGCTTGATATGACATACACTGACAGCACTCTATGATACTATAGTTACTGTTGATTCCCTTCTCATTCCTTTTCTATGCTTTATTGTTATGATGTTCATTCTTCATAGATATGTATATATATATATATATATATATATATATATATATATATATATATATATATATTACATCTGTATATACTTATATACATTTCCTAGGCTGGGCACTGCTTACACCCGCGCAAGTGCACTTAGATTTTCTTACTGTTTGTTATATATGTTTACTGTTGCTTATTTGTGCTTACTTGTGCCTTATTCATTATGACAGTACCACTTTGATTGAATGGATTTGGTTAAAAGTCCCATGCGATACTCAAGTTCACTTTTACATGTTATTATGTCAGTTTTACAACAGAACGACATTCATTCCACATGGAAAATGATATGTGCTATAGCTGAACTTGAACCGTGAACGCCTGTTCTTTAGGTGGATGCTCTAACCACTACACTATTGGTGTGCTGCTTCATTTTGATGTATACCCATGATGCATAGTTACCCAAACGTATGCCTTAGCATTTCACTAACACAGCAGTCATCCATTCTCCAGTTGGAAAAATCACACCACTACACATGCGCCACTCCCTGCTGCTCTAGATCCGTCCCGCATGTTGACTCACTCCAAGTATATTCAGACGTCCCGAATTTTAGTTCTGGAACATACGTTCATATAAGGGTCAGGGTGTTTAAATAGTTTTCTGGTTTTTGGCTCATCCAACTGGGGACTGGGACTACCCTGTACCTGTTTGAAAGCCAGACTTAGCACATGGACAAAGTTAGTCCCACTGTTACCATCCTACCTGTGGTTGGAGACACAGGGGGGTTGGCTCACCTTTGGTCAGCTTGACATGACAGCATTAAATAATACGGGATTTCCGCTGCTGTTTTCCTTTGCATTCATTATGCATGCTTTATTGTGACCATGTTCATTATTTACAGATATATATATATATATATATATATATATATATATATATATATATATGTATGTACGCACGCACGCACGCATGCATAAAGGATTATTTTCCTTGATCATACTGTTGAATGACTGTGCTGTCTGCTATGTTTGTGATAACATCAGAGTTAAGTATAACTGCCGTGGCTTAGTGGTAAATCGCATTGGTTGTGGTGTGTAGGGTCCTGGTGTCGAGCCTTGCCGAAGCGGTTTATTGTGTTGCTGGGCAGAGCGAGGGCCGTTGGGCAAAGGGTGAGTACAACACATTTCAGCAGCAGTTTTCTGTTTCGCCATGTTTAACCGCTGCTTCCCATCATGCAAACACCTTCTCCATTCTTACTGTGATACGTCACTCCAGTTCACATTTCAATGGTATTATATTGTTATACGGCATACAAATGTCAGACTGCTCGTATACGGATTACGTGTCGTAAATGGTGTGTGCTGCAGTCAAACTGGCAACATCTGCTCATTAGGCGGATGCTCTAACCACTAAACTATTGCTGTGCTGCTTCACTTGCATGTATACCCATGGTTCATAGGTACCCGAACACACGCCGCAACACTTCACTAACACAGAAGTCATCCATTCTCCAGTTGGAAAATAACCACATTACTACACATGCACCACACCCTACTGTTCTAGACACTTCCTGTATGTTGGCTCACTCCAAGTATATTCAGACGTCCCAAGGTTATAGTCCTGGAACATACATTCATATAATGTTCAGGGCGTTCAAATAGTCTTCCGGTTTTCGGCTCGTCCGACTGGAAACTGGAACTGCCCTGTACTTGTTCGAAAGTCGGACTTAGCATGTGGACAAAGATAGTTCCACTGTTAGCATCCTACCTGTGGTTGGAGATGCAGGAGGTTTGCTCACCTCTGGTCAGTTTGATATGACAGCACTAAATAATACGGGGGTTCCGCTGCTGTTTTCCTTTGCATTCATAATGAATGCTGTATTGTGACCATGTTCATTCTTCATGGATATATATATATATATATATATATATATATATATATATATATATATATATATATATATGTATATATATATATATATATATGTGTGTGTGTCTGTACATACACATGCATATACACCTACATACTTATTTACATTTCCCATACTGTTGAATGACCGCCACTTACCGCCGCACATACCTGCTTACGTCTGCTTGAAAGTGCCTTAATCACCCTATATCTGACAGCCATTATTCTGGACATCATATAAAATTAGCAGCCCTTGCATGGCTTGGACCCTGGAGCAGAAACACCATAGTCACTGGTTTGACCACTAAACAATCCGTGATACATTCTGCATGGATGGTAGTTAGGATATATGACTTTACTACAGGCATTCCACACTACTGGCAACAAATGTGACAGTCAATTGGTGTACATATGTATAGTACATGTTAATGTTCATATGTTTCTGAGAGACATATGTATACATTTGCAAGTATACATATTTATGAATAGGACACATACTTGACAACTACTTATATGCATCTATGTGTGATGTGTAGTTATGCGAATATAAGTATGTACATTTATAGATATATGACTACATATCTGGGGTTATACATGGCCATGTATATGAACACCCGCATCCGAGAGGGGCCTGTACGGTTTGTATACAGGGGTTGTGTGAATCATTACGACGTTAAACCTGGACAGGGTATACGATTTATGGACGTGTACTATTTGGAAGATGGGTATGGGGAAGCTTCTTGGGAACATGTGAAAAGTATTTATTCCCGATAATGCACATGGGGAGACGTGCATCATGGTCAGGTGTTTAATCCCGGGTCGTAGGTTCTGCAGGACTGGGTGGAGGCTGAGCAGGGTTGTGGACAAGTACTGCTAATTCAACTTGTGTACAGATGTCAACAGGGGCGGATATCGTGTTGTGCCACCAAGTCTAATCTTGAGAACAGACACTTATCCCATGAGGGATGTCCAAAAATTGTGGATGCTGATGACCACCATTCTTTTGGTTATATGAAAATGAGAGAGGGTTATACATGCATGGGATATCTCGTTTGCAGGCCTGAGACTGCTTAGGGTGAGACTGCCTACTAGATGTGGGTAGGGGGCACTATGTGCAGATATGGCTGGCCCAAGCTAGCAGTCCTAGTATGGGTAGTTTTGGTGGATGTTCAGCAAGGGGGGGGTGCTGTGGAGGGGATGATGGTTATTCAATTATGTATCCAGGTGTATAGGGGTTGGATGGCTCAGTTCAGGCCAAACTATTATGTGGTGTAAGCCAGTACCATTTCTGTACATGTGTATTTACATTTTCATGTTTATATGTTTGTGGGATTGTGTTCTGCAATATGACCTGACAGGGTGTATTGGGAATGTGAATGTATGTTCTTTAGTTTCCTTTTGGATTCTCACACTGCTCCCTCATACACCTCCAGTTCACCTATTGTACATCTGACCCAGTCTCCCCTTGGTGGATTATTACATTACCCATCTCCCCTCCCAAACTCCACATACACACCATCCATCCCTTCTCTGGTTGTTAGCCCATGGCACAGACAGCAGTACACATTGCCTACTCTACATATCTCTGATACCATTATGGTTGTGAGGCCAACCCTAGCATATTTGGTCTTCCACATGCTGTACTTCACACACATAGGTACACGCAAATACTTATCTTTCATGACATGGTAGATTGACCCAGGTTATACCGATTCATTTTTGGGCCGTCCTGACAAGGACGACTTGGACCGCAAATGGGCAGTTATTAAGCGAATGCTCTAACCATTGGGCTAGGCTTAGCAAAGGGCAGTAGAGTGCAAACACACTTCGTTTCACCTCCCCTTGGTATGAAAATCAACACAACAATGAAATACGGACATGGGGTTTTCAATGTAATAGTTCTATGGACGGGGGCTCAACATTCAGCTACGTGCTTGTGTGTTTACTCTTGTGATTTTATTTTGGTGTTCGCGGAACTCTCTTGTATGTTTTGCATACATTTCAGTATCCACAGACACTGACAGGATTGATTATTATTAGAGGCAGGCTTTACTAGTCAGCATTTTAGGTTGCGCGACTGTAGCAGACATGTTCACGCCTCCGTGCAGCACTTAAACACGCCCCCTGCACTCGCACACGTTTCCTGTGCATGTTGACGGTGTGGCAGCGTGTTTTCATTAATATGCATATGGTGCTGCTGTGCCTTCTCTACGCCACACACTCAGCGCAAGGCAAACACTGTCCTTGCGCCAAGCTTCATGAATCCTGGGGAATATGAATCACTACTGATGCACAAATACAGTTAACAGAAAATTTTCTTAGAACAAACATATCTTAAAAAAATTATTTTTGAAGTGAGGTAAGCACCTCATAAATATATATATAAATATATATATATATATATATATATATATATATATATATATATATATATATATATATATATATGGGTCTACCTGATAACACCGACATGCCAAAACACCGACAACGAAATAAACGACACGACAAAACGAAAAGAAACCGAAAGTTCAAAAACTCGAAACTTCACATGCCTGACAAACCACAATCCTGACAATCAACAAAACAAATACCTGTCCCAAAAAACACACACGCAACACAAGCACACCAAACACCTTACAAACCTACACTAAACCTTACATACACAACTATCTATGCACTAACCTAAGGTCCGTCACTATCGCACACTTACCTTACCCGCACCCTAACCCTAACTCACTTAATCCACCCCTAACTCTCAAGTCCGCCACTATCGCACACTTACCTTACCCGCACCCTAACCCTAACTCACTTGGCCCTGTTCTGCTTAGTAGCATCTTCTAAGTAAAATGACAAGAACATAAATGTTCTGCTCCTTCAAGTCACCCGCACCTTAACTGCCTCTTCTAAATCTTGAATTACCAGTTTTTCTTTCATCCATGTAAAATATGTTGTTTTGAGCATAAAAGAGGTGCTATAGATTCTGGGTTTCAGACTATTAAGTAAGAGCACTGAAACTAAAAAGATTAAAAAAGTTGCATGCATGCTTCCCCTGTTTTTAATTTTTAATCTGCTGAAATGACTGCCTACTAAAGAATGTTTTGAGAAATCTGTCCAAGACTTTATTGATAAAATATTAAGTGGAAACATTTCTTAATTTTGTTCGATACTAATTTCTCTAAAGGTTATCATAACTAAATGTACTGAGAATGTAGAATATAAACATTACCAATGGAACATGTTTAAAACGCCAGTAGCATTTCATTCACTATGTCTCTAGTTATGTTAGCTTAATTGTAAATATGTATAATATTTTATTTAATTAGCAATGTGAACAAAATATTTAATGTCCCCTGCTTTTCTTCAGTTCAAGAAAATACTTTTTCTATAAATTACATTAGTGAAATTTAAAAGGAGCTAGTTTATGTTTCACATAATCATAAAAGATGGAGTTATCTTTTTTTCACACATTACTCGTAACTCAAACTATAATCATTTTTATGTTTATTAAGGTATGGCATTTGAGGCAGCTGGGTAGTTGTGTACTAACTACACATCTAGGTGCAGAAGGACACTTGGCCTTCTAGGTGTGTGGCTATCATGCAATAACCAGCACATCCGCAGGTTTCTTACTGCTTCCATATTGTATACACTGAGGTCCTGTTGCAAGATATGTGAAATATCTTACAGTGAAGGAACAGGAAACACATTTTCTGATGAGTGGCAAGTCACTAGTCATGAAATATTTCCTCTGACTATACAGTACAGGATATTGTACCCAGCATGCATATGTAATGAGAAGTATAGTGGTAGTAATCTAGGAATTTCCAGCTTTCAGACGTACGTTCAGTTATAGGTCCATAGGTATTACTAAACTAGCTGCCCTTCGGACCATTTTAGCCTAGCCAATCTCCCTTTTTTTTTTGCTCAAAATAACCTATCCCATTTGAATAAAGACTGGCATTACACATCCCATGGTTGTTAATTGTGTATTACCCCTAATCATAATAATTGGGATCATACCACAGATAATTGTAGGGGACACATGCATGGGGGAAAGCATTTAGGAGCTGCCTCCTCTGTCCAATAGTAGCATAGGGAGTAGTCCTGGGGTAAATTTCCTGTTTCCTATTCATAGATCTAAGTTGCACTTGAGCATGCACAGGGATGACCTTTGTTTTATGTGGATGGAGAGTCTGTTCCACAGCAGTGGTATCATCTGCAGAGGATACCTGTCCCTCCAAACCATTCTTTTGATGTTGCAGAAGAGGTTTAGATTCCTAGACAAGGAATTGCTGACGTCATTTGACTTATTGATGTGCAGTAAGTCCATCAGTAATGGGTTGGAGGATACCTTGTATGCCAGACACACGTCACCTCTTAGCAATCTGCAAAATACCAAGTACAGTGACAGGGCTTTGAGTAGATCGATTTAGAACATGCTTTTTAGGTCTTGTATCCTTTTAATAAAGCATCCCTGTGGGTGTCCCAGTTGTTGCATGTGTATGGAAAGATTAATGTCAAAGATGGCATTATATTCAACAACTGGCCTACTGAGCACTGAGTAATGGGGGTAATGACATCCCTAGATCTAGACACAGTCCCTTTTTTATAAACTGCATAATATAGAAGGACTATCTTACAACATGGACACATGCTGCTTAAAAGTTAGGTCACTGCCCAGATAACTTCCAAATCCTGTACAACTGGGTCAACACTTAGAGGCACATTGTCAGTGTGGTAGCTCCCTGAGGTAGGTGACTTCCCAAAGGACACAATAATGCATGTATGTATACCATCTGATACAAAGCAAGAAGGATATGAATTAAAAACTTTGTTGGTATATTTTCCAGGGAGATCAAGATACATTTAAAGAAACAGTCAATAGCTACTGCAACTAGTTTTGCATACTGGAGAATTTACACTTGGATGACATTACATAGAGCTTTTTATATTTCAGACAGGTTAAATAAAATCCAACAATATGCAATGTTGGAATTCTGATCTAAGGTTAAAAGCAGACAGGAAACATAATTTATGAGTGTAAAATTTTACAAAAATGTTGGCTTAAAGTTCAGAATCTGAGTCAAATGTTTTGTTTGGACAGATAATTTTCTTATTATAAAAATGTGATGTAATATAACAGTAATACACCTATTGGCATTAATTAATTCCAGCATCACTTACTTTGGACAATCTTTTCAGTTACAAGAAAAATAATTATGACAGAATGGTTACAGAAGTCAGCTCCTTCATTTCTGGACATTTTATCTCTTTTAGAAAGTGTACATGATAAAGAAATAGAAATAATTAAACAAAGAATCACTGCAAAGCCAATTAATTTCAAGTACTGGCCCACATTTTTAGAAGCATTAAAGAAAATGTGTAGCAGATTGTTATAGTTTTATTAATGCACTAATTAGGTTTTACTGAAGTGAGACATAAAATTATTTGTAGACTAATTGAAATTAAGAAGTTATAGCATATGGTTACCATACCTCTCAACTGTACAGATTTTCGCAGAATGTCCAGATTTTGCCTCATATTTTTGGTCTGTTCCTCACAGAATTTGTGGTTTTCTGGTAAATTATTGAATACTGAAGTCAATAAATAATACTAAATAAAGACAAATATTTGAGTTTCAGACTCTTTATCCTTCAGAAAATCTGTAATCATGCAAACGCTTTTATTCTAGCATCTTTCTAAGTTTATAGGAACAATATTTAAATGCTGTCTCTATTTTTGGGCCTTTGTCCTCCATCCTTTCTGTCTTTGTCCAGATTTCTTGCACTAAGAGGTTGAGAGGTATGGTTACATACTATATGTAGGTATACTTGTGTATGACAGGTTGTTACAGTGTAATATATGGAAAATAATTGCTGAGATTATTATAAAAGAAAGTCTGTATTACTTACATTTATGTAATTTCTATTTCTGGGGGATTACAACTGTGAATTTTATGATTTATCAATCAATAACATACATTTCAGAAAAAAAAGGATATTGTACCTTTTTAACAAACCTGCCCATCATATTCCATTTATCATTTTTCTGAGTTTTAAAGTAGTTTTCGGTTTTCCATTAATTTCAAAGTGCTGAGGCTATGTCTTTGGGCAAGGCACTGACTGCCAGCAAAATCCATGGGGCATAATCCTGAGATGGAATCTTCATTTCTTAAGGTGTGTGTGACCATTTTTATGGAAAGCGCATCATATTCTACTGTTTATTTTATTGTAAACAGCTTGACTGGCATTGGATATAAATGAAGAAATCAGTAGGTTATGTATTTTAACGCCATTAAATATTGTTAAAGTGACAAGTGTATTTTTTATTTTTTCAGGTTATACGTGTATGGGTGTTGGTGTGTGCATCTGATATAGATATTATACAGTAGCAGGTTGCCCTGCGTAAAGTAGCAAAAATAGTATTTGTAACCACATTTTCAGTCTGAAGATGAGGTTTATTTATAATAATGAACAAAGCTGTGAAGGATAATAGAAAGGAAATCCAATCTCTTTATAAAACTGTACTTTGTTTCAAAGTTCAGTTGAATGTAGGTTCCTTCTTATTGATTATATGGGGCTCTTCCACAAAGTTGGACAGTAAAAAAAAGCAATACTTATATTTACCAAGTAGGCTGGGCTATTTTAATCAGCATCTCCATTACAGGTTAACAGCTTCATCCCTTTTCAGACTTTCTGAAGACTTTTCAAAATTTTAGATTTCAAGGCTACCTTTCGGACAAACTTTATCCTTTACATGAAGCTTCCTGAGGACTTTACTTCAAAGCTCTGTCTAGACACAGAGGTCAGGAATATCAGTCTCTGAGGAGAATGGTCATGATACCCTTCCAGAGGCAGTTGCTGTTAATTAGTTGTCTTGGAGACTTGCCCCTCCCACTATGACACACTTTCTAGTAAAGACATATCTAACTGCTGAACATTGTATAATAGCACACCACACCAGGATAAGTAGTGCACCCCCTTGTGGAAGTGGTCACTATACCATATAACCCCCTTAGAGTAAAACTATTAGTGGTAGCACTGTCAGATGGGACATAAGCCTTAGGCAGTCCCTCTCCATTCAAGTGACTGTGGCCTGGATGAGAATGAACTTTAAAAAAAAATATGGCAGAGTGCTGGAGGTAAAAGCCTTTCTAGACAATACTGAGATGCAATCCCTCTGACTGTAGAGCCATTGTGGAGCAGGCAGAGTCAGTAATTCCCTACCTTCTATACACACACACACACACACACACACACACACACACACACACACATATATATATATATATATATATATATATATATACGGATTCACTTCATGATCTCGAAATACTGAAATATCGAATTTCAGTATCTCAAGACCATGAAGTGGAAAATCCATATAACCAAAACCAGACAACCACAAAACCCAAAATCGCAAAAACACACAGCACACACTACACAAGACATATAAACACAAACACACATACCTCCCAACACTTTCAAAAAAGCAATACAACACACATGCACACAACTAAACAAACACACACACCTACCCTTACTATATGCTGCATCCCCCACATCCCCCTAGTTAAATATACTAGCTGCAAGGTCGCACTACATATACACACACGAAACACCACCACACAAGCAAAATTCCCCTCTTACAGACACATCACTGTAATAAAACAAACTAACACACACCACAGCCCCTACCCAAAAACCCTTAAACAAAAACACTTGCCTAAATCCATGAACACAGCACAACACAAGAACTGCTAATTCAACATCTCCAACATGCGAGATTTTGAATTTCATGCTTCGGATCTTTCGAGGTTTTCGGCTTTCCACTATATGGGCTCGAGATTCTGAAATTCGATATTTCAGGATTTCGAGCTTATAAAGTGAGTCCATATATACATATGTATAGGTTTACATTCATTTAGCGGAAATGCATTCTGTTGATTTTCATTCAATCGAATGCGCTGAAATGAATGTTCTGAATGTCATACTGTTTATCACTGGATTGAATTTAAATGAACAAAGTGTGGCATTCATTCATGTGGAATTTTACATTTTAAAAGAAAAACAAAACCAAACGTGTAAATGTCAACCATTGCTTTTACATTAATTCGACATTTTAAAGGTTTGGATAGACATTTCTCAATTACGTCCGGTGATGTTTTGATGTTTTTCTGCAAAAATGTGTCATTCGGTAAAATTAACTTAAACTCTCTCTCTCTCTCTCTATATATATATATATATATATATATATATATATATATATATATACATATATATGTATACATATATATATATATATATATATATATATATATGTATACATATATGTGTGCATAGTATTTCTATGAGATAACACTGTGCCTATAGTTACCTCAGAGACATCTGAAGGCACCAAGAATTACCTGGAAAAGATTGAAAATAGCAAATCAGTGCCCAAAAGCTTGTTCTGCTTCAACTGCCAACTTAATTGTCAAGGGAACCTTACACTTAGGTTAGCTAGGGGCCAAGTAATTGTAGCAAAATTATGAATACATTTATAAAATAGCTAGCCAGTCCTAAAAAAATGAATGTATTTTTTAATGGTTGGAGGGTAGCAATTTTGTGTTCATTAAGTTTTCCCAGCCCTGGGTTTCACAATCCTTCAGCTTATTGCATGGCCTAAATATTAGGTTCCTGCAACACCTAAAGTGCACTTAGTTGGGTTGGCTGTGATCTCAGCTTGATGTAAAACATCTAAAACAACTTGAACTTTAGGCAGATGGCTTTCCACATCTTCAGAAAGTATTACTGTGTCATCCAGGTAAGCTGCTGCATATCTGGCATCTTCCACAGCTTATGAAGGTATTACTATGTCATCCAGGCAGGCTGCTGCATATCTGCTATCTTTCCACAGCTTCAGAAGGTATTACTGAGTCATCCAGGCAAGCTACTGCATATCTGGTATCTTTCCACAGCTTCTGAAGGTATTACTGCGTCATTCAGGCAGACTGCTGCATATCTGGCATCTTTCCACAGCTTCAGAAAGTATTACTGTGTCATCCAGGCAGGCTGCTGCATAGCTGGCATCTTTCCACTGCTTCAGAAAGTATTACTGCATCATCCATGCAGGCTGATGCATATCACATATTTTTCCACAGCTTCAGGAAAGTATTACTGCATCATCCAGGCAGGCTGCTGCATATCTGGTATCTTTTCACAGCTTCAGAAAGTATTATTGCAGCATCCAGACAGGCTGCTGCATATCTGCCATCTTTCCACAGCTTCAGGAGGTATTACTGAGTCATCCAGGCAGGCTGCTGCATATCTGGTATCTTTCTACAGCTTTGGAAAGTATTACTGTGTCATCCAGGTAAGCTGCTACATATCTAGTATCTTTCCTCAGCTTCTGAAGGTATTACTATGTCATCCAGGCAGGCAGCTGCATATCTGGTATCTTTCCACAGCTTCTGAAGGTATTACTGTGTCATTCAGGCAGACTGCTGCATATCTGGCATCTTTCCACAGCTTCAGAAAGTATTACTGTGTCATCCAGGCAGGCTGCTGCATATCTGGCATCTTTCCACTGCTTCAGAAAGTATTACTGCATCATCCATGCAGGCTGATGCATATCTCGTATTTTTCCACAGCTTCAGGAAAGTATTACTGCATCATCCAGGCAGGCTGCTTCATATCTGGTATCTTTTCACAGCTTCAGAAAGTATTATTGCAGCATCCAGACAGGCTGCTGCATATCTGGTATCTTTCCACAGCTTCAGAAAGTATTACTGCAGCATCCAGGCAGACTGCTGCATATCTGGTATTTTTCCACAGCTTCAGAAAGTATTACTGCTTCATCCAGGCAGGCTGCTGCATATCTGGTATGAAGACCAAGAGGCTCGGAATACTACAGGTGCTCCATGAAGACAAAAATGCAGGACTTCATAATGGAAGAGTCCATCTGGAGTTGAAAATACAATGTTCTCTTAGGGTCATAGGTTCATAGGAGATTACTAGGCTAAAGGTTCAAGAGCCCTCACCAGCCTGGCCAGTTTTATTCAGATTTTACCCAATTTTATATCCCTTGGGGAAAGATAAAAAGGGTAATCAATGGGGTTTTGGTAATTTTTACAGAATGCCTCTGTCTGTAAGGGACATAGGCACCACTTCAGGAGTGAATTTATGATTTCCTATCCATTGTCCCAAATTGCACTTGAAGATGGTCAGGGAAAGGCTCTGCTTCACATGAATAGGTAGCCTATTACAGAGGAGAGGCAATCTCTGGGACACATATCTGTTTCTCCAACATGATGTATTCATGTCAGAGATCAGGTTTAAATCTTTGGAGTGGGTAACCCTTGTGCAGTTTGTTTTGTCAGTATGCAACATTTCCATCAGGGCTGAATTAGAAACTGCCTTGTAGGTAGGCACAGATCATCCTTCAGTAATCAGTAGGAAACTCAATATGGTCATAGGGCTTTTAGCTGGTCTACATATGACATGTTGGTTATACCCTAATTTATTTTGGTGACAAACATCTGAGGACATTCTAGCTGTTGCAGGTGCCTGGCGAAGTACACGCCAAAGGGTGCAGTGTACTTGATTATCAGTCTTATGAGGGTCGAGTACAGTGGTACTATGACATCCTTAGAACTGGACATCATGCCCTTACTTATAATCTGAGCCGCATAGAAGGGCTTCCTCACCACCATTGACACATGGTGGCCAAAGTTCAGACTACTATCCATCTGAGTACCCAGGTCTCTCACCACTGGGTCCATTCTTAGCGGGGTGCTATCAATGTTGCAGTCTGAAGGGATATTTGACTTTCCAAAGGGTATTATTATGCACTTCTTTGCATTTAGTTTGAGGCCATGGCTTTGAGACCAATCTTTAGTCTGCGTCAAACTATCGTGTAGAATATCAGCATCATTTGGGGAGTCAAAGACTGCCCCCAATTTGCAGCCATCAGCAAAATTGATCAGCCAAAGGCCATCTACATTTACTTTGACATCTGAGAAGTTATCCCAAACAGGATGGGGTCCAGCACTGAGCCCTGTGGTACTCCACTGGTGAGTGACCTCTTGCTGGATGTGGATTCCTCCACCCTAACAACACGTGTCCTATATGTGAGACATTTGGCTGTACATCTGGTGAAGTAAAGTTTTATGTCCAATTTTGTACTTTATCTATAATACCTGAGTGGGGTATTCTGTCAAATGTGTCAGATACCTTGGCAAAGGTCATGGTAGGCAGTGTGCACTGTCTTACTCTCATTCATGGCCTTGGTGACCTATTAAAAAAAGTCCACCAGACTGAGCAGTCAGGACCTGCCCGATGAATGATAAAGTTGAACTGGGTTGGGTCTAGGAGATTTCTTATGTCATTGTTAATCAGGTCCATGAATATCCTTTCTATAGCCTTGTATATGAGGCTAGTCAGACTTATAAGGCAGTAGTTTCCTGGGTCTGTTGATGGCCCTCCCTTGTGCAAAGAGACGAATGTTGCACTCCACTCTACTGTGACAAAGTCTGTCTGGAGACTGTGGTTAAACAAAGATCCGAGTAAGTCTGCTAGGTCAAGATTCAAGCTATTTAACAGGCACCCTGAGATTCTGTCAGAGTCCATTGATGGCATGTTTCTAGCTTTAGAGAGCAGTGATGGCATATTCTTTTGTGATAACAAGCAAAGAGATGTTAGGGGTATCTCTGGGGAATCACCAGAGGTGATGAGTGGGTGAAATTTGAGCTGAATGTATAGGCCTGCAGGTTTTCTGTTTCTTCTAGCTGAGTATAGTTAGTACCATCTCCATCCAGTTCAGCATACTGTTGAGTGTTTCCCTTAAGATTTCGGACATAACTAAAAAATGTTTTGTGGTCATTCTTTGCCTGGGAGGCTATTTTATTTTGTGTTTAGCTTTTGAAGACTTGGCTAGTTTCCTGATTTGCCTGTTGGGGCTAATGATGAATTTTTTTCTCTGTTGTGCACCCTCCGACTTACTTCTAGAAAGGGATTTCTTCCTTCTGCTGTATAGTCTATTTATGTCAGGGGTCCACCAGGGTGGCTTGTTTTTCTGACTAGACCTGGGTTTAGTTTGGTCAGGTGCTGACATTTCTATGTAGTTGTTAAAGTGGTTGTACAGGGCATCCATATGTACTTCTGCATAAGCCTCCATGTTTTCTGGGTTGAAGGGAGCTTTAAAATTACCTATGCTATTACTTAATAGGTGATAATTTGTCTTGGCAAAATTCTTTAGGGTTTTAGGGTTTGATGAGGGTTCTACCATTACATTTATTTCAAAGGAAACAGATTTATGATCCGATCTTAACAATAAGGACATTACACAGTGGAGGGGGGGCAATGCTCCCCCATGTTTGTAAGTACTATATCAATGATGTTTGAATCGCTAGTGGGAGTGCAGCTGTTCCAGTGAATTTGCATTGACAAAGTCCAGGAATCTCTGAACCTGCATGTTAGTGGTCATGTATGTTTCCCTGTTTATGCTGGGGTAGTTAAAATCACCCACAAGTAGTGTGTTGGGCTGAATTGTATTTGATCCTAGTAACTTCAGGTATGTGGAGTGGTTTTCATGGTTCATGAATAGGGACCAGTAGCTAGCAATGATATGGTGGGGTATTTTGCATATGGTCAGCTGGACATGAAATAGCTCAAGTGAGTCATCTTGCTTGATCAATCTACAAGTGTGTTTGTTTACATAGATATTTTTTTACCCCAAGTAGACTCCAGAGAATTTTTCCTCAGGCAGACAGAAAGTGTTGCAGGTGTGAAGGGGGAGAAAGAGGTAATTAGGAACATATTTTCTGGGAAGGCGGTGAGTTGGCGGACTTTAAGGATTCCCTGAGGGATGCACTGTTGGAGATACTGGGTGGACAGATTGGTCTGACGAGGGAGGCGATTTTTCTGTACTATGATACAGAATCAGAATTGCTTAGACATGGTAAAGCCTTGTTGTGTCTAATAATGGTGGCTGCCAAAAGAGCAATTACTAGAAAATGGGAAATCAAAATCTAAACCAACTATACTGGAAGTAGTGAATATAGTAACAGAGATGAAACAACTGGAATTGAGATCGTTACTAAAGAGTAGGAACAAACTACATAGGAAAAATGGGAATTGTGGGAACAATGCATACAAGGCAGATATGAGGTCTAAAAGGCAGCAGGACTTATATGAGCCATGTAATGTTTGAGTGAGAAAATTGGGTAGATTATAAGTGATGTATAATGTTTGCAATTGGGAGTGTGTCAGTATGGTTTGTGATGTAAAATGCTTGCAACTAGGATTGTGCTGGTGTGGTTTGTTTTCATTCATATAAACGTATGACTGCATATGTTCATAGGTTCATAGGTTCATAGGTAAGTACTAGTCTATCTGCCCATGGGCATTTATAAGCCTAGCCACAGAGTGATGGCTTTCACCTCCCCATTAGATTAGTAACCTGGGCCTCTGTCAACAGGGCTCCTGAAGTGATCCCAGGGTAGAACTTACGATTACCCATCCACTCATCAAGATTTCTCTTGAAGAGGGTCAGAGAGGAGCTCTGTCGAATATGGATTGGGATTCTATTCCAGAGTGAGCAGAGTCACTGGGACAGGAATCTATCCCTCCAGCATGTCCTGTTTATTGTTGTACATAGGTTCAAGTCGCTAGAACAAGTGGCTTTGAGGGATCTCGTTTTCTGAGGTGAAGCATGTCCATTAGTTCAGGGTTTGACATGGCCCTATAGGTCAGGCATAGGTCACCTCTGTGCAGATGGTAAGCGACTGAGAAGAGCTGGAGCTTTTTTAGTCATGCTTCATAGGGTAATTGTTTAAGGCCCTTAATCCTCTTAGTGAGGTACTTCTGTGGTCTTTCTAGTTGTTGCAGGTGTCTAGTGAGGTACATCTCAAATGGGGCATTGTACTCTATTATAGGCCTAATGAGTGAGGAGTAAAGGGGCACAATCACCTCCTTGTATTAAGTTATGGTTTAATAAAGATGTTTCTTATTTAAAAAAAAGGCAGGAATTGAATAACTTATGTAATATTGCTTGTGTTTTATGATATCTAGCAATATATGTGAAGTATAATGTTTGTTATGTTAATATAGTTGATTACTTTTATATGAATGTAAATTTGCCTATGTCACAAGTGATAATCCAATAAAGGTGTTTGAAAAAAAAGTCTAGAGTTGTGATTGTTTTTATTTAAATAGAAATACCTCATTCTTTCATGTTGTCCTTTTCAGAGGGTGGTCTGAATGTGTGATAGGCATTGTAGCCTTGCACTGCTGGAGTGCTTTCCACAGCCTTGAACCATGTCTCTGTCATTGCACAGATGCCAGCTCTCTCCTGGGTTAGGAGAACTTCCAGGCAGTGCAGTTGTTAAGATTGTGAGAGCTGAGCAGCAGTATCTTCAGCTTGGCATTAGAAGAATTTGTCATATTGGTAGGTCTGTTGGTTTGGCACTGCCTAATAAAGGCACTCTGGGGGTGGCTAATGTCTTGCTCAGTACTCAAAAGCCTAGCGGCAACAGATGCAGCCCATCTCTGGCAAAGTAGCATGGTCTGTCAGTCATGTCATGCCAGGCTGACAAATACTGAATCCCCTTGGAATAACACCAGTAGCTAAGCCAATTACTGAAGTCAATAATTTTCTGTTTGTATTGTGGTTTCATTCTTGGTGAGGGTAGAATGTTGCTCAATGCAAGATTTATACTAGTCTGTGACACATATTCAGACAGGTCCATCATATCTCTCTTCATATAGTCCATGGAGGTACATCTCAGGTCATTCATATGCATATGGACTATGACTTAGTCATCCTGGTACTTGTGTTTGAGCTTCTAGGACTAGTGAAATTTGCCAGTAGCCTTTACTTATACCAAAAGTTGACAGAAACTTAGCCTTGCCCAATTTTTCAGTCAGTTTGGCCTCTGAAGATATGGGATATGAATCAAATTTAAGATATATGATTTCTTTTTTTTTTTTTTTTTTTGCCATTTCGATTTACTATTTCTTTTTATTCAAGATTTAAAATCAAATAGTAGAAACATAAAAACTTAAAACAATATATAATTATTATAATAAGATTTCACATTAAAAAGTAAAGATATGTTTTTTCTGATCTTGTTGGAAAATCTTACATATCCATCAGGTTTGGAAACTAGTCCAATGGAGTTATTCCTTTCACTTTGAGATCTAAATGCCAGTTGGTGTGTGTGTGTGTGTGTGTGTGTGTGTGTGTGTGTGTGTGTGTGTGTGTGTGTGTGTGTGTGTGTGTGTGTGTGTAATTGTTTTAGGTTTTGGGTTTTTTTTTTGTGCATCATCAGTGTTACCAATGAAACTAGATGCAGAGTTTTTAGCAGAGATAATTCTTCAAAAAGGTATGTTAAATCTAAAGACAGATACAAGGATCTTTCAGTTCCTGTTGGTAATGAAAATATAGTGTATCCATCCAACAATTATTCTACTTTCAGTTGTGGTTCTGAATGTCAACAGGGCACAGATGTCATCTACGAGCTGAATTTACAAGAATCTATAACTGTGGAGTGTAGTGTTCCAGCAAGCATTTTATATAAATGCATTGCCATAGATAAGGAACTTGTTTGTGAATGATGTACCTTTCACATTCTTAATTTGAGTTTTCATGAGCTTAGTCAAGTCAAACTGAGGGTTTTAGCCAAAGGTGTGCTTTTTGCACAGAGTAAAATGGCAGACTATGCTAATACTTTGTTGTCTTTTAAACTTCTTATAGGTTTGTAGGTTCATACGTCTGTACTAAGTTAGCAACCACTATGGCCTTTTTAGCCTAGCCATGCATCCCAAATCTCTGACAAGTTCTGGTACCTTTGATAAGTGTAAGCAGGGGCTTAGGAGATGAATCATTTACAAGCAGGGACCTGTACATGAAACATTTACAAGCCGGGGCCTGGGAGATGAAACACTTATAGGCTGCCTGTGTCCATTAAAGGCATAGTTGCCAAACAAGGGATGAATTTCCTGTTCCCCATCCAAATGCCCAAACTACACTTGAGATGGGCTATCGAAGAACTCTGCTTTTCATGGATGGGGAGCATGTTACAGAGAAATAGCAGTCTCTGGGATGCATACCTGTCTCTCCAGCAGGGCCTATTTATATCACAGACAAGGTTGAAGTCTTTAGAATGGGTAATTCTGGTGTTGTTTGTTTTCTGGATATGCAGGAGGTCCATCAGGGTGGTGTCTGATAATGTCTTGTATACCAGGCATAGATTTCATCTCAACAGCCTGTAGGAGACAGAATACAGGGATAAGTCTTTGAGGTGGTCTGCATAGGACATGTCACTTGCATCCTCTTTCCTTTTAGTGAGGAATCTCTGTAGACATTCCACTTGTTGAATATGCCTGGTTAAGTGCATACCAAAGTGGGCCATTGTACTCAGTGATTGGTCTGATGAATGCTGAATACAGTGGAACAATGACCTCCTTGGACCTCGATGCCATACATTTGTTTATAAGTTGCACAACACAGAATGATCTCCTCACCACTGTAGACACGTGATGGTCAAAGGCTAGATTACTGTCTATGTGTGTCCCCAAGTCCCTGATTATTAGGTCAACTCTTAAGGGTTTGTGGTCAATATGAGAATTATCAGGGCTGGATAACTTCCCAAAGGATTTTATTATGCATTTCTCGACATTTAGTTTTAGTGCATGGCTCTGATATAAGTTATTTGTCTGTATCAGCCCTTCCTGGAGAACATTAGAGTCATTGGGGGATTCAATGCTTGCTGTTAATTTGCAAACATTTGCAAATTTGGTCAGTCAGTGGCTGTGGACATTGGTCTTGACTTCAGAGAAGTAAATGCAAAAAAGGAGTGGTTCCAGTATCAATCCCGGAGGGACCACACTTGTGACCGGTCTCTTTGTAGACGTGGACTCCTCAATTCTAAATTGCTGAATCCTGTCTGTGAGCCAGCTGGCTATCCACCAGATGACATAAGGGTTTATACCTAACCTTGAAGTTATCAACAATGCCCAAGGGGGGGTATTGAGTAAAATGCCTTGTTCAGGTCAAGGTAAGCAGTGTAAACCTTTTTTGGCCTCATGCATTGCTTTGTTGACCTTCTCAAAGAAGTCTGCCAGGTTGAATAGGCATAACCTGTACTCGACAAAACCAAATTGGGATGGGTCCAGTGTCTGGAGGTTTCCTATGTCATTATTCATCATTTAGATGATAATTCTTTTTGTGGCTTTACATATGAGACTAGTGAGACGTATAGGTCTGTATTTTCTAGGGTCTGTAGATGGCCCACGTTTGTGCAGAGGGATGACTGTTGCTGTTCTCCATTCATGAGGCACAAAGCCTGCTTGGAGGCTACAGTTAAATAACAATTCCAGAGGCCCTGATAGGTCATGTTTCATGCTATTTAGAAGGCATCCTGGGATATTGTCTAGGCCTATTGATGCAGTGTTTTTGGCCTTAGAGAAAGCATTAACGAACTGTTCCCTAGTGATAGTAGGGGGAGTTATATTTCATGCTATTTCCTTAGGGAAATTTGAGGGGGGGAGAGAGAGGTAAAGTCAGAGCTGATTTTTTTTTGTCAGTAGGTTTGCTATATCTTCTGTAAGGAATTTGAATTTGAAAGTCTTTTTTTAGCAAACAGAAAATGTGTAAATAAAGTCAACATTGTTTTGTCCACCCAGTGATTTTACTTTAGCTATGTTTTGAGAGTTATATGAATCATAGTTTGCAGATTTTTTAATAAGATTAACAGCAGTAAAATATGAAAAAGAGATGGACATGTTTTTATAGCAACTTGACTACTGGGGAGATGAATGTTTTGAAATGTGTCTTAACATTAAAGTGCATCTAATTCTGTTGGATGAAGGAGGTTCTTTAGTTCTTATGGACATAAAACTTTATATGTAGAGTATGTGTGCTGTGTTGGACAATAGCCATCAATATA
The DNA here is from genome assembly GCF_019279795.1 of Protopterus annectens. Lineage (NCBI taxonomy): Eukaryota > Metazoa > Chordata > Ceratodontiformes > Protopteridae > Protopterus > Protopterus annectens. The sequence continues at coordinate 1,271,109,762 of NC_056747.1, forward strand.
AAACAAGTGACAAAGTATTGATTTCTGCATACTGCAACAAAATATATTTTGCTTTACAAGAACTGTACAGTGAGGCTTTTATAGAGCAGATTTTTCAGTTTTTGAAGATTGACAATCCTAGGTTGCCTGCTGTATTTGGAATTCCCAAAATACACATAAACGTAAAAATTTCACCTTGTTAGGCCCAGAGCATTTGTCAGGGACTCTAAAACAGAACCACTGGCTGCTATGATAGATCATTTTTTAAACCTGTTGTTATTAATGTTCTATTTTTGGTTAACAATACTTTAAATATTTTAGGGAGACTTGCAGAAGTGTAAATAATTCATAACACCTTTCTTGTTACCATGGATGTGGTTTCACTTTAATACCATCATACCCACTGAGGAAGGTATTGACAAGATAAGGGATTTATTAATTGAAATTGATAACAATAGTCAAATTGATATAGAATTTATATGTACTTTATTGCATTTAGTGTTGAAGGACAAATTTGACTAGAAAGCATCTGGTGTATCTATATGTACTGCAATGGCCCAGACTAATGATAATAATGTTAACTGGAACATTTCTCCCTGGGTCTCCACTGAAAATTGGCTCGTTCCAAGTTGGACTTTCCCGGTTAACAATTGCAAAATAAAATAAAATAAAAATAAATAAATTATGACACCTTAGAAGAAAGCCAATATATTCAACAATGTTCTGTTTAAGGGTTGTTTATTATATAGTAGGTTCAGTGATGACATTTTTTCTGTGAGATGGGAATCAAGAGTTGCTTCTTAAGTTTATTCAGTTTGTTAATAGCATTTCTTCTTTTCTTAAATTTGAAACTAATATTTATATACAGAATATTGATTATCTTGATGTGACTATTTATAAGAGTGAAAAATTTAACTGAGTTCTAGGATATGTAGAAAATCCATCTTTGGCAACAAAGACATTGATTTATTCAGTATCTGTCCTATGTGTACAAAGAAAAGTATTAAGTATCAGTTTATTAGTGTGTTAAGGTTGAATGAGATGATGAGATGTTTTTTGCCAAATGTAATAAGATAGCAGCTATTTTTAGTGAAATAAGCTGTCCTCTAAAATGGTTTAGAATGCATTAAATGAAGTTTGTACTGTCAGAAGCACCCACTTTTTGCCTGTGATAGCATCTGGGTTATAACAAGGCATGGTTCTCTGATGTGAGAGCATCTCTCAGTTATATATTCCAGAATAAGCCTCTAAAGGAAATTATTGGAAAGCATTTGAATATTTTTTTAGAAGCAACAGAAGTTTTAAAAATGTAGTTAGTAGATCGCCAGTGTTTGATAACAAAAGGGTCTGCTAAAATTAAAGCAATCTGAGAGAAAGAAAGTCTAATATCTAATAGGGTTAAACTGCAACAATACGATTAGTGGTACCTTTTTATGTTTTGGTTGCAGGCGATGGAGGTTAATGGCTAATCACTCCTATGTATTGAATTTGATCAAAGGAGCAACTATTGGTACTAACAATATTTATACCTGTGACACCAATCAATGGGTATATCATGTTCAGTGTATAACATGCGACTGCTTTTATATTGGGAAAACAGGCAGAAAATTAGTGAGAATTGCTGAATATCTGAGAAGTATAAGAAATAATGATGAAAAAAATGCTGCATACAGCTATAGCACTCAGTACCAATATTTCAAAAAATTCAATTGTTTGTGCCTAAACAAGTCAACAATGATTTTAGATCATGTGAGTTTGAAGCATTACTATGTTATGCATTAATCTGGCAATGTAATTTTAATGATTCAAATCCAGATTTAATAATGGTGCAGTAAATGTGGTCTGTTTTCTGAAGAAGTTTAATTTGTATTATTATTGCATTTAATATTTATTGGTTCTTAAGTGGTTCATAAGTGTCATGTATAATTTTGAGGATATTATTTTAACAGTTATATGCACTTTTGTCTAATGAAGTTCCTTATACATTCTTCAAAATGAAAAAAGCTTATTTTGTTTATTAAAAGTGTGTTACTGGTGTACAATAAGATTTGCTTTTGAATTTTTTGTGATGAGCGTGCCGTTTCACTAAGCTTTAAATGATCTTTTGGTTGTGTTTTTAGATTAATGTTTTTTGCTCATTTTGTGACCATTTACTTTTTCATTAGGTGGTCTTAATAAGTGTCCTGGTTTCCTTTTTCCTTCTTGTCTTACCTTATAACTTACCTCATTTATTTATTTATTTGCTTACACTTGCACTTGAAAATTTTTTCTCAGTAACAGATAAAATTTTAAATCCATGTTCTCTATGCAGAATGGGTCTATATTAATTCTTCAAAAACTAATTCCAGCAAACGTCCATTCATTGAGCATTCACATCAGCAAACGTTTTTCTAAGGAAAGGGAATAACTTGTCCCCCATACCAACTGTAACATAAACTACATTATATCAAACCCACCAAAGAGGGGGCTACACTCCCCAAACCCCCATTGTGGGGGGCTGTGCCCTTCACACCCCCCCTACTTATATATTACCAACTCCAAGTTTGTAGTACAGTGGAGAAAAGGGCAAATTTCCTAATGCTGGCCAAGTAACTTCCTTCCCTTAGAAAAACTTTTGCTAAAGTGAGCGTTCAATGAATGTTCATTTGCTGGTTTGTGTTCAATGACTGGCCATTCGCTGGAATTAGTTTTCGACAAATTAATATAGACCCATGCAGATCAGCTTAGGTCATTGTACAGTTTTTCCCTATAATGCTTTATCATCTGTCACTAAAATTCTAAAATGGTGAAATATGGGTGCTGTAAATATCTGAAAAAAACAAAAAAAAAAATCTTGCTTTTTTCCCCACTTTTCTGAGATTTAAAAAAGTTCAGTTACAGGCTTGCTGTTCTTGAACTGTTTCTAAGTTTCTTGGAGGCCATTTTTTTCTTGGGCTAAAGGGAAGTCTCTCTGTTGATCAGTGGCAGTGAAAAACATTGAGCAGCCTGCCTGCCCCCGTGGGAGTGGTTACTGACTTGAAACTGTAGTTTTATTGGCCATTTTGGGTCAATTCCAAACTCCTTCATCTTCCTCTCTTAAAACATTCTTTTGCGCGGTTTTGCGTGTTTTTGTGAATAGCGCAACAGTGGGCAGTGCCGCCTAATTGGGTTTAAACTATTCCTGGCTCCACAAAGTCTGCTCTTCACTTTTTCTCTTAGAACTGCTCTATCTCTCAATTTAAACACCATATTCTCACTCTAAGGCCCTTCACTGGTCCAATTAAGTAATCCTACAAGTTAGCACTATTAAACCATAAGAACTACTTACTCTTATACTCTCTACAATTACCCTGTCCTCTATTGGTCCGTCTTAAATTCAGTTTTCCTATATTACTCTAGCATGTCCAAAGGTCAGTCAATGGTTTCCTCTCCAGTCCAGCTGGTGAATCTGGGAATTTTGAGGCAATGTTACAACTGTCTCATGTACACAGACAACCCTCTCCTCCTCCAAACAGGTTCAAATATATGTGAGAGATGCAACTATTTAGCCAAACTGGAGGCTGAGCTCTCTCATCTCAAAACTGGTGTAACCAGTCAGGAGGAGAAGATAACCTCACACAACACAATTCCAGTATCACATAGTCCCACCACATCAGCGAACCAAACACATAAATACACAAAAACATACTCGGAGGCTCTAAATAAAAATCTACCTAAGCAACAGAGACCTCCAAAGCAGACATCCAAGCAAACGCTACCTCAAAACAAAACACGCACAACACATAGCCCACAAAGTCAGTGTGCCAAGCAGCCACAGCCCTTAAGGCTGAATAACACACTTGATACTCTTGTAATAGGTGACCCTATTGTCAGACACACTGACGTCCTGCTCACCAGGCTGAATAAAGAGAAGGTCACGGTGAGCTGCCTGTCGGGTGCTAGGATCCACCACATAACGCAAGCACTCAGGTCACTCCAAAGCAAATACAAATATGACTCAGTCATTGTACATGCTGGTGTGAATGACCTGAGACGTACCTCCCTGGACTACATGAAAAGATACATAGAGGAGCTCTCTGATCATGTAGCCCAGGCTGGTATGACCCTGACCTTGAGCAGCATCTTACCCTCACCTAGAATGATGCCACAGTACAAAGACAAAATGATCGATTTTAACAATTTTCTAAAATTTTGGTGTCATTCAAAGGGGATCCAGTGTCTGTCAGCCTGGGATGACATGGTCGACAAGCCACGTTGCTTTGCTAGGGACAGCTTGCACCTGTCACCACTGGGCTTTCGGATATTGGCAAAGGCTCTTGCCACCCCCATAGTGCCTTTTTTAGGCAAGGCCAAAAGTCAAACCCACCCCCATAGACAGCACAAGGAACAAGAAACTAAGGGTAATGCTGCTTAACACCAGAAGTCTTAACCTCAAGATGCATGCACTCGAAGCTCTCCTCAGTATGGAGAACATCGATATCTGTGCAGTGACAGAAACCTGGTTCAAGGCTCCAGAGAGCACCCCAGCACTACCAAGCTATACCTCATATCATGCTTTTCGGCCCCAAAATCCGGACCGAACCACAAAAGGAGGGGGAGTTTCCATATTTATCAAGGATATCCACACCTCCAGGTTAGTGGCATTGCATGAAGTATCGGAGACCATCCATGTGCAACTAACAGTGGGCAAGACTGCTTTTCAGTTTATAGCATCCTACAGACCACCCTCTCAAAGTCAGGAATCCCACTCGGCTTTCCTGAAAACATTGGAGAACATGAAGATCTCTCCGAACACCATTATATTGGGCGACTTCAACTACCCAAGCATTGACTGGGAGCACTACTCAAGCCCCAGCACCTTAGCCCAAAGGTTCCTGGAATTTATAAACTCAAATGCTATGGAACAACTAGTCACCACTCCCACAAGAGGGGACAACATACTAGACCTGATCATTACCAACATGGGGACTCTATGCTCCACACCAGAAGTATATCCATCATTGGTAAGATCAGACCATAAATTAATTTCACTGGATGTCCACATCCCGACCCCACCCCCAGCTCAGAAAACCACAGTGAAAAACTTCTCAAAAGCAAACTTCTCACTTCTCAAAACTGAAGTGGAATCCTTCAAAGCCCCAGGGCCAGTGGAAACTATATCCCAAACTGCAGAATCCTATATAAACGCATTCTACGGACATCTCCAGGAATGCATGGATCATGCTATCCCAAACAAAACCAAGACCCAATCATCCAAAGGTAGGTGTCCAGTCTGGTGGACCCCTGCCATAAATAAACTGTACAATAGAAGGAGGAAGCTACTACATGATAGAGCAAAATCCCTAATAGGGAAGGCATCTCTGATCAGTACTAGCAAAAAATTACGATCCCTCATAAAATCCTCCAAAGCCAGCTTCGAGAGAAAAATTGCACAGGACACCAAAGACAATCATAAGGCTTTTTTCAGTTATGTTAGGAACCTGGGATGCAACTCCCAGACTTGTTCTGAGTTGATTCTAAGCGACAAAAAATACACTGAACCCACAGACATCGCCAATATCCTGGCAGACAGGATCAGTGCAAACGTCTCCACCCCCTCCCCCCCAAAAGAGCAAGTATCTATCCGGCAGAGGGCTGCCTCCCAAACATCTCTGATGCTCTGGTGAAGGCTGCCCTCTCCAAAGCAAAAAACACTGCTTCCATGGGACCAGATGGCGTCCCAGGTTGTGTCCTACATGAACTCCAAGAGGAACTAATCCCTCAAATAAAACAGCTATACAATCTCAGCCTCACTACAGGATATGTGCCCACAAATGGTGTACAGCAACAGTGGTCCCACTCCACAAAGGTGGAGCCTCTACGGACCCTGGAAACTATCGCCCCATAAGCCTGACTAGCTTAGTCTGCAAGGCTATGGAGAGGAACATCACGGAGCTCATAAACAAAAACATTGGGGACCTACAGACACTAGATCATACCCAGTTTGGCTTTGTCAAGGGCAGATCCTGCCTTCTGAACCTGGTTGACTTCTTCGAAACAGTCACCATAGCCATAGATGAAGGGAAGGTAGTCCACACAGCCTATCTGGACCTTGCAAAGGCATTTGACACAATACCCCACTCGGGCATCATAGATAAGCTATCCAGCTTAAATATAAACCCCTATGTCACAAGATGGGTCGCAAACTTGCTCAAAGACAGAACTCACAGAGTGAGAGTTGCTGGAGCCATGTCAGACTTGAAACTGGTCACCAGTGGCATCCCACAGGGTTCTGTCCTGGGAACACTCTTGTTCGGCATATACTTTTCCGAGGTACAGGCAAACGTGGGAGGACTATGGCTCACCAAGTTCGCAGACGACTGCAAACTGGACACCATAATCGACTCTCCAGCTGACATAAACATCCTTCAAAAAGGTCTCACAGAGACAGATAACTGGTGCCAGTGCCATGGTTTAAAGCTAAATGCCAAAAAATGTATAGTCATACCCTTTGGCAAAAACAATGTGCCCACAAATTACCAAATGGGCGGAAACCCATTAAGTACAGAGAAAGTTATTAGAGACCTGGGGACCCAAGTTGATAGCAATCTCTCCTTTGAAAACCACATTGCCAAAGTGGTTAGAAAGACCTTCTACATAGCCCACCTCATCACGAAGGGTTTCACATCTAGATCAAGAGAGGTAATCGTGCCCCTTTATTCATCCCTTATCAGGCCCATCATAGAATACAATGCCCCTTTTGGGATGTACCTTACCCGACACCTGCAGCAATTAGAAAGACCCCAAAACTATCCCACCAAGAGGATCAAGGGTCTCAAACGGATGCTATATGCTGCTCAGTTAAAAAAACTCCAGCTCTACTCAGTTGCATACCGCCTACTTCAAGGCGATCTATGCCTGACATACAAAGCTATGTCAAATCCAGAATTAATGGACATGCTCCACCTCAGTAAATCTAAATCCCTTAGAGCCACATGCTCAAGGGACTTGAACCTCAGCACAGAAATAAATAGAACTTGCTGGAGGGACAGGTTCATAACCCAGAGGCTTCCTTCGCTCTGGAATAGAATTCCAGTTCATGTGAGGGAGAGCACCTCACTGAATCTCTTCAAGAAGAATCTTGATAGGTGGATGGGGGATCGTAGGTTTGTCCCAGGGATTACTCCCATGTCACTATTAGACAGAGGCACAGTAAACTAAACCTTAAAAAGGGCACAGTATACTCAAATCAAGGGGTGGCGTAAGCCATACAGAATCAGGCTAGGCTTATAATTGCCCCAGGGCTGATAGCCTAGTATGAACCTATGAACCTATGAAGGTCCCTATATTTATGTAGAGGGATTTAAAAGGGTTTTAGCATGTCCTGGAAGATATCGCTGTATTTCAAAAATGGTGGTATATTTAGCTACCTGTACTTCATGTCTAGCTTTCTATATAGGGAAAACAGATTAGCAGCTGAAGGAGAAAATTTATGAAAACCTATATGATATTAAAAACGGAAGGTTCATAGGTTCATAGGTAGGTACTAGGCTATTGGTCCTAGGGCCTATATAAGCCTAGGCAAATGGTACCCTGGCTTTTGCCACGCATGAAAATTATTTTCCTGTGCCCCTGTCAAGCAGAGCCACAGAAGTGATCCCTGGGGTGAATTTCCTATCTCCCATCGAATCATCAAGATTTTTCTTGAAGAGTGCTAATGAGGAGCTTTGTTTGATATAGATAGGTAGTTTGTTCCAGAGTATGGGAAGTCTTTGAGATAGGAATCTATCCCTCCAGCATGTTTTGTTTATTATGGTGACAAGGTTTAGGTCCATATAGCGTGTAGCTCAGAGGGATTGGGATTTCTTTACGTGGAGCATGTCCAACAGCTCTGGGTTTGACATAGCTTTGTATGTTAGGCAGAGATCGCCTCTGAGTAGGCGATATGTGACAGATTAAAGCTGGAGTTTTTTGAGAAGGTCTGTGTACGGCATTTGCTTGAGGCCGGTAATCCTCTTTGTGAGGTATTTCTGTGGCCTTTCCAGTTGTTGTAGATGTCTTGTGAGGTACATGCCAAAAGGGGCATTGTACTCTACAATGGGTCTAATGAGTGATGAGTAGAGGGGAACAATGACCTCTTTTTTCCTGGATGAGAAACCTTTTGTGATCAGGTGTGCCACGTAGAAGGATTTCCTGACTACTGCGGCGATGTGATTATCAAAGGAGGGACTACTGTCCACCTGTGTCCCAAGGTCTCTTATCACACTTTCGGTGTTAGGTAGACTACCGCCTATGTGGTAGTTCATAGGTACAGAGTTTTTACCAAAAAGGATGACAATGCACTTTTTGGCATTGAGCTTGAGGCCATGGCTTTGACACCAGGCATCTCTCAGTGAGGCCCTTTTGTAGGATGTCCACATCGTTAGGAGATTTGATTATGGCTCCTAGTTTGCAGTCATCTGCGAACTTTGTTAGCCAAAGACCTTCTGTGTTAGTCTGTACTTCAGAGAAGTAGATACCAAACAGGAGAGGACTTGAACCCTGTGGTACTCCACTTGTCACTGGTCTGAAGTTGGATTTAGAGTCTGCTACTTTCACAGTGTGGGTTCGGTCAGTGAGGCAGTTGGCAACCCATCTTGTGACATAGGGATTTATACCTAGTTTAGTGAGTTTGTCTATAATTCCAGAGTGGGGGATGGTGTCAAAAGCCTTCGCGAGATCTAGATAGGCTGTGTGTACCACCTTACCCTCATCTACAGCTTTGGTGACTGCTTCAAAGAAGTCTATCAGGTTTAGGAGACATGATCTGCCTTTTACAAACCCGAACTGGGTAGGGTCCAGAGTTTGGAGATTACCAATGTCATTGTTTATAAGTTCCATAATGATATGCTCCATAGGCTTGCAGACCAGGCTCGTCAGACTAATGGGGCGGTAGTTCCTGGGGTCTGTGGTGGCTCCCCCTTTGTGGAATGGGAAAACTGTTGCTGTGCACCATTTAATGGGCACAAAGCCTAAGGTGAGCCTATGATTGAACTTGGTACTTAGGTGGGGTGCCAGTTCATTCTGTAGTTCATGTAGAACGCAGCCTGGGATGTTGTCAGGTCCCATGGATGCAGTGTTCCTGGCTTTGGAGAGTGTGTGTTTTACCTGTGCAGCCATGATTACAGGTACTTTGCATTCTTCCAGTATAGAGATGGGCCCTTTAGGGGATGAGAGAGGGGTAAAGTTAGCACTGAACCTATCTGCCAGGACATTGGCAATATCAGTTGGTTCTGTATATTTAGTGCCATTGTGCTGTAACTCAGAGCAGATCTGAGTGTTGCCATCAAGATTCTTGACATAGCTATAGAATTCTTTGTGGTTGTCTTTAGAATCAGTGGCTATTTTGTTTTCGTAACTAGCTTTGGAGGATTTTATGAGGGATCTCAACTTCTTACTGAGTCTGACTACGGAGTTCCTCCAATCATGGGATTTTACTCTTTTTTGCAACAGTTTCTTTCTTCTGTTGTAGAATTTGTTTATAGCAGGGGACCACCAGATTGGCTTCCTTTTTTTGGCGGATAGCATCTTGGTTCTGTTAGGGATTGCACAATCCATGCACTTGTGTAAGTGCTTATAAAGTGCAATTGTATAGGATTCAGCAGTCGTATCTCTATTGTCCATCAGCATGGGTGTTATGAATTTTTCCACTTCTGTCTTAAGAAGCGTAAAGTTGGCTTTGGAGGCATTTTTTACAGGTGTTTCCTTAATGGGGGTTGGGGCTGGGATGTGGATGTCTAGGGTGATTTGCTTGTGGTCGGATCTGACCAACGAAGAACTGATCTCTGGTGTGGAACACCGGTTGCCCATGTTGGTAATGACCAGGTCTAGGATATTGCTGCCCCTGGTGGGGGTGTGGATAAGTTGATCCAAGGCATTGGAATTTATGAATTCCAGAAAACGTTGAGCACAATAGTTGGTACATGAGTAGTTTTCCCAGTTAATGGTGGGGTAGTTGAAATCGCCCATTATTAGGGTGTTAGGTTGTACCCTAATATTTTCCAGTGTATCAAGAAATGAGGAGTGGGAATCCTGGGGCATGGTTGGGGATCTGTAGCAAGCTACAATTTGCATTGCAGTCTTGCCCAGAGTTAGTTGCACTTGGATAATCTCAGATGCACTATGCTGAGCAACTAGCCTGGAGGTGTGGATATCCTTAATAAATATGGACACACCTCCGCCTTCAGTGCTTTGGTCCAAGTTAGGTGGCCGAAAGGTGTGTTATGAATTATAGCCTGGTAATGCAGAGGTGCTCTCTGGAGCCTTGAACCAAGTCTCTGTCACTGCACAGATGTCGATGTTCTCCATTTTAAGGAGTGCCTCGAGTGAGTGCATTTTGAGGTTTAGACTTCTAGCATTGAGTAGTATTACCCTCAGATTTTGCTTGCTTGTACCTGTTACTGTGGTGAATTTGTCATTTGAATCTTGCCTAAAAAAGGAACTATAGGGGTGGCAAGAGCCTTAGCCATTATCCGGAATCCCAAGGGCGACAGGTGCAGGCCATCTCTGGCAAAGCATTGTGGTTTGTCGATCATGTCATCCCAGGCAGACAGATACCGGATCTCCTTAGAATGACACCAGAATCTTAGCCAATTGTTGAAGTCAATCATTTTGTCCTTGTACTGTGGTATCATTCTGGGTGATGGCAGGATGCTACTCAGGGCTAGGGTTATACCTGCCTGGGCTACAAGATCAGAAAGCTCCTCTATGTCTCTTTTCATGTAGTCCAGGGAGGTACGTCTCAGGTCATTTGCACCAACATAGACAATGACAGAGTCATATTTGTACTTGCTGTGGAGTGACCTGAGTGCATGCGTTACGTGGCGGATCCTGGCACGTGACAGTCACTGACAGTGACTTTCTCCTTGTTTAGCCTTGTGAGTGGAACATCAGTGTGCCTGACTATAGAGTCACCTATGACTAGAGTGTTATGTACGTTGTTATGCCTTATGGGCTGTGGTTGAGTGGCACACTGAGTTTGTGGGCTATGTGTCATTTGGGTTGTGTTGGGGGGGTGGAGGTTGCTTGCGTTTCTGCTTTGGAGGTCCCTGTTGCTTGGGTAGATTTTTTTTGAGAGCTTCCACGAATGTAGGTGTGTGTTTTGTGTTTTTATGTGTGTGTTTTGGTGGTGTAGGTTTTGAGGGACTATGTGATGAGTGTGGTGTGGTGCAAGTGTTTACCTTCTCCTCTTGACTGTCTAGTCCAGTCTTGGGTGAAGAGAGCTTTGCTTCCAGTTTGGTTATATAGGTGCATCTCTCATAGGTTGTAGTGTTGGGTGGTAGGAGGAGAGGGCTGTCTGTGTACATGAGGCAGTTGCTGCATTGCCTCAAGATGCCCAGATTCATCAGGTAGACAGGAGAAAACACTGGGAGCAGACCCTTAGACATGCTTGGATAGGTGCTTATTTATTAAGTACTAAAACTTTTTTTCTCTAGACAAGTGAGGAAAGTTGAGTGCTGTAGTAATTTGTAGCTTATTTAGTGCATACAATGAGTTCTGAACAAGTGCTGAGCTCAAAGAAACAGATTTGAGTGCTGAAACTAGAAAACTGGCTAATTCTACGAAACAAAATTAAGCTGGAAGGCTTCCCTCCGGCACAGAAAGGCTAGGGGGCTCAGAATTTTACAAATAGTCCTGGATACAGCAAATCTGTATCTGGACTAGACAACGTATAAGAAAGGCAGGAAGCAAGCTTAGAAATTTTTTTTTTTTTGTAAAGTGGAAAGGGGAAAGGAGGAGCAGAAGCTAACTGGGTTGGCCTTCTCAAATGTTCTCCCTGGAATAGGTAGACTGAGGTAATGACACTAGACTGGGAGGAGTGTCTCAGATCAAATTTACAGTAGGTGTGGGCAACTGCAAAGCCACCAAGTATAAAAACAGGATACCAAGAGGCAGGGAAGGTGGAAAACAAAATCAGAACAAACAAACCCAAACAGATGGTTAACAATTGCAGAAAATTCTACTTAATACCTCACACACAATGAGTAAAATAAAAGTACTATAAGTAACTCAGAAATAAGCAAAAAACAGGATACTTAATGTTATATATCTCATATTCGTTAGCTCAGAGCCCTTCCTCCGACTTCCTCCGATTAGCTCAGTGTGAAATGGCAGAAACAGTCACAAGTTAACTTCTTAAGTAACAAAGCTGAAACCTGAAACAACTTTAAAAAAAGCTTGAAAGAACCAATGAGGTGCTTATTCCAAGGCGTAGTCCAGGCAACCCCAGTCAGCCAATGACCACAAACAATTCACTCTCACTGAAATGCTATACTGGCCTTGGCTAAGCTATGATGACCTGCGACAGGTGCTCAGACACACAGCCTCTACTAACAAACAAGTAGGCCCAAAACACAAGCCTGAGTATGGACAATGCTACACTACCAACACTACTTAGGTAGAAAAAATGCAGAAATGTTTAAACAGATAAAGGATCAAGGAGACTCTAGAGAATGCTTTTAAATGCAAACAAGTTATATGATACACTCCTAGCAGGAAATCAGAACAAACAAACCCAACCAGATGCTTAACAATTGTAGAAAATTCTTCTTAATACCTCACACACAGTGAGTAAAATAAAAGTGCTATAAATAACTCATAAATAAGCAAAAACCAGGATACTTAATGTTATATATCTCAGATTCGTTAGCTCAGAGCCTTTCCTCTGACTTCCTCCGATAAGCTCAGTGTGAAATGCCTTGTTTAAACACTCCCATAGTTGTACTGTTCTTAAAAAAATGTCTGTTTTTGCAATAGGTAGAATTACTATTTCTGAAAGGGAAAGTGATAGTGGAGTTTTGCTCAACAGAAGGCATTAATGTGGCAACTATGTCTGAATGCCATAAAAAACAGGGACTTAGAGCCACAAAGTTATGTTAATAAAGGTTTTTACATATTATTATTATATTATTATTATTATTATTATTATTATAATATATGAATCAAAGTTAGTATTTTGATTTAGTTTTTTAAATAAGGATTTTTTAGTGATGTAGTATGGTGTAATGTTATTAATAGATATATGTTTATAATTGATTGGGGTATTTGCAAATCCGCGATGGTGGTGCTGCGGTAGCGTTGTCGCCTCACAGCAAGACGTTGCCCCGTTCGATTCTCAGCTAGAGCGTCTACTGTGGAGACATGCGTGAATGGGCGTACCTTCGTTGAAGGTTGTGCGTTAGGGCCGGCAGCTCAGCACGTAAAAATCAACTGCCAATTATTAGCGGACCAGAGTTCCGCTGTGGCGACCCCTAACCGGGAAAAGCCGAAAGACACAACAGTATTTAAACAAGGACAAATGATTGCCTGATTAAACTCTAAAGAAGTCCAGTCGGATTAAGGATGAATGAAAGTGCTTAGTTTCCACAATAAATTATTTGTTTCATCAAGTTATAACTGGGAGTGTGTTTTTAAATAGTTGGCTATATTCCAGCATTTTGATGCCTGTGGTATTTTCAATGTAGATTTATTTTTTATTTTGACATTTTGAGTATCAATGTGGTACCCAAAGAAATCTCATCAACAAACAGGTTATAGCATGTATTTGGTGAGAAATGTCCAGAAGCAGATTTTAAGGTACTATAAGAAATGTTGAAGGGATTGACAGGGTAGTAAAGTATTTAAGATAAGCAAAAACTCAGACAAATTCTGAATTGGTGCTTCATTCCTAGCTTGAGAAGGTAGAATAGTTATAGACAGAACAAAAGAAAAGATAGCAGAGATGGAACATGAGTGACATTGCTGAGAAAAGATATAAGAATGTGACAAATGTAGAAGTTGTAATATAATGAGTTGTGGTGTTTCCTGGAGCAGCAGTGTCTCTCTATGAGCTTTTTTATTTAGGTATGCTGTTCTGTACAGCAAAGTCTATATATTTGCAAATAAGATTTAAATAGCATTGATGGTAAGAAATGGATAGATCAGTTTTTAGCAATTCTTTTTGCAAGGTGGGCAGACAGATGGCTGTTTTATGAGTGGAAGGCTACATTGTTTGGAGGGTGAAATCCAGAGCAAAATAGCCATGCTTGTAAGGTTGCCCTAGGAATGACTTACAAGTATGAAAACATTTGGCTTTAAGTAACCACTAGAATGAATTATTCATGATCTGATGTAGAAAACAAAGTTTAGCATTCTGAAATATACTTTTCTCGTATATTAGTTTACATGGCCATTTCCCATAACGGACAAAGCATCCCACACTCCCAGCAATCCCCTTACCTCCCTGAATATATATATATATATATATATATATTTTTGGGAAAAGTGAGTTTTGGCAAACCACCCTCCTGAGGAATCTATGAAAAACTATCAAGAAACAGGAAGTAAGAAGGCACTTAATAAGATCAGTGTGAGATTTAGCTGAATTAGCTGCTTTGTTACTGAAACGGAATCATGACGTGCAATTCATTCTTGCAGGTACCTGGCGTTGTAAAGACGACATCAGGAGTAATATGTATGGATTATTTTAGTCATGCAGAGCAAGAGAAATCTGAAGGAATTTGCAAATTGCAGTTACCAAAATAAACTGGGGAATGGTGGTCCTAAGGTATGAGAAGATACTGGCCAGGTATCTTAGCGGGTATGTAGAAGGGGTGGAGTTAAAGAGGAAGAATTGGAAAAAGAAAAAAACATGGAGTGCAAATGGAAAGTGGTTGATTCTAAACAGACGTAAGGAAATACTATTTCAGTGTTGTGCAAACCCAAAATGACCACAAACGAAGCAAATAATAGTGTAGAGGTGGGAGTGTCATCATGTCATGCCTGCTCAGTCCGGGTGTTGAATACAGGTCTTCTTCCATTAGTGGCTTCTTATGCTCGTGTGCTTAGCCCCCCCCCCCCCATGGCAGTAATCCAAGTGAGCAGCAGCACGCAACTAACTAATCAAACATCTAAATAAGATGAATCCAGAAGCTTATTGTGTTGCAGTGATTTCACAGTGTGCTGTCCTAAGTGGTATTGATCTGTGCAATTCAATGTTATCAGCATTCTTCACAGCCTGCTTCCTGTTGTCATAGAAATACAGAGGGCTATGAAAGGTTACATTTAATGGCTCAGCTATTTTACTAAATACTCAGATCATCCCTGCACAGAGTCTGTCTGTTAGATTTGAACTCTGATACAACATTCCGAGCATTATGAATACAAGTTTACTGCTGCTGGAAAAAGGGTGTGAACGGGTACACTTACTAAAAGCCAGGATTTAGTTGTTTTTTTTTTGGCAGAAAGGAAATAACTTTATTTAAGATATAATGCCAACAGAAAATAATAAACTGGAGACTTTTAGCTTATCATACAGGATGGATGGGATAGGAACCTCTGATCTCATTAGCATAACATTAAAATTATTTAAAATAAAGGCAGTATTAGTAGCATATGTTAGGATCTCTTATTCTGTCAGTGTACTTCTTTTTATGTGTACAGGAACAAGCTACCATTTAGTGAAAGCAATGTAATTACACTTTCGAATAAATCATACCAAGCAAGCTGGAAAATTTAACTAGTACAAGGAAACCACTTTGAATACTGTGTGTCACGTAGCTTCTCCTGAGAAAAAGCCAGGGATTTTATTTTTGGTTCTGGCAGCTAAACAGTTAATCAAATTAGCCACCAGGTACTGGAGTAACGTAGAAGACAAGGTAGTGTAGTATTTTATTCACATTCATCTGATTTTCTGCAAAATAACAAGAGAGAGTGAGGGTATTAAGGCACTAAACTATTGTACTACAGGAAACAAAATCACAGGAGGAACAGACAGCTGCAGAACATCTCTAATCTCACAGATGTGTGAGTAGATATGCTCTATAATAATTGTGAGATTACAGTATCTCTGAGGAGTTCATTACGTCAACATGTATCGGTTACAGTTACAGAGTTAGTTTGTACATGTATATGTATATGTATATATATATATATATATATATATATATATATATATATATATATATATATATGTATATGTGTGTGTGTCCCCTTCACATGGTCGACTTTTCATAAAGCCGACTTTCATATGGCCGAGACCACATGATCAACTTTTGAAAAGCCACCATGGGGAACCACTATGTGCGGAATGAGAAAATTCCCCACTTCCGCACTGTAGTGCGATCTCGGAGTTAGTATATTAAAGTTAGGGGAGGGTGTGGGAAGCGGACCCCCCCACTGGGGGTGCAAGGGGGCAGAGCCCCCCTGATAACAGCTTAAGGTAAGTGTTTGTTCTGATTTTATGTTTATTTTACATAGTCGACATTCTGAAAGTCGATCATATGGTCTCGGCCATATGAAAGTGACTTACTGACATGTTGATATTCTCACTCCAGTGTTGCATTGCAGTGGGGCAAGGGCTATATTCCATTTTTGACCAAATCAACTTCGACTAAGTGAGCTTTCAGTCAACTGAGCTTTCAGTGAAGTGCAATGCCTGGAATTATTTTCAACTAAATGAAATTCGACCACTTGAATGGAATCTATATCTATATATATATATATATATATATATATATATATATAAACATATACATATATATATATATATATATATATATATATGGGTCTACTTCTAATGACCGAAAAGCATACACAGTGAAATAACCGGCCAGAAAACCGACAACACACAAACCCGACAACGCGAAAACACCATAACACCGACACACTACCGTATCACTACAACACATATCCACTAGCCCTAACCCAAACCCTAACCCTAAGGTCCGACACTACCGCACACTCTCCTACCTGCACTAACCCTAACTCATATATATATACCCCAAACTACACTACACACACTATATCTGCACCTATATACTAACTCACTTACACCCCCTCACCAAAAACCGACACTGCACTCAAGACACACCCCTACCCTGCACCCCTACCCCCCAACCCCCTTTACACACACTACCCCCAACTCACCTACATACCCTAACACCACCTATCACACACCTACACCTACCTGTCCGCTCCCTACTCCTAAATCCCTCACTATCGCATTACTTACCAGAGGTCGCTTACATTCCTTGGTGTCGGTTCGTCGTGTGTCGATTCGTGTGTGTCCAACTCTCAACGTTGTCGTCGGTCGCTTCGTTTTATTTCCCTGTATATATATATATATTAGAAGGAGACCCATATATATATACATATAGTTTCACGTCAGAATCCTGAAATATCACAATTGTGAATTTCAGAAAACTTCATAATCTGGGAGCCCAAAATAGTGAAAACTCAAAATCCTGAAGCCCAAAAGACTGAAAACACACAGGATATATATTTTGACTATAGAAAACACAAACCAGATTACATTCCACCAAATATAAGCAGGGGGGCAAACCCCCCTGCACACCCCTTCTACTTAAATATATTAACTCCAAGATTGCATTTCACTACATTATCATGACTTATGTTGTAGTATAGCAAGTTAAAAGGGAATGTTACTAAGGTTACAACAGGCAGTCATGAACACATGATGATATGTTTGCCATTTTCTTCTGTGGAGTGCAATCTTGGAGTTTATATATTTAATTAGCAGGGGGTGTGGGGGACACATACTTGGTGAAAAGTGCTTCCTTTGTCTTGTATGTGTTTCTCTGTGTCCTTGTACTGGAATATTGTCATTCTTTGTGTCCTGTATATTTTCAGTATTTTGTAATTCAGGAATTTGAATTTTCAGGATTTTGGGTTCCGGATTATGAAGTTCAGGATTGTGATATTTCTGAAGTGAAACCATATATATATATATATATATATATATATATATATATATATATATATACATATATATATATATATAAGTTCAGGATTGTGATATTTCTGAAGTGAAACCATATATATAAATATATATATATATATATATATATATATATATATATATATATATATATATATATATATATACATATATATATATATACATATATATATATATATATATATATATATATACATATATATATATATATATTTATATATATATATATATATATATATATATAAATGGTACACATCCATGTTAAAATGCCAGGTTTTTGTGATATAAAAATGAAACCACAATAAATAATTTCAGAACTTTTCCCACCTTTAATGTGACCTATAAACTGTAGAATTCAATTGAAAAACAAATCTGTTAGGGGAAAAAATATAAAAAAATAAAATTGTACAATAAGCTTGTTGCATAAGTGTGCACACCCTTAAACTAATACTTTGTTGAAGCACCTTTTGATTTAATTACAGCATTCAGTCTTCTTGGATACACACCTGCCATCAATTAAAGAGACTCTGATTAACGCCAAATAAAGTTCAGTGGTCCTAGTAGGATTTTTTTGACATTTACTCAGTTGCCTGCTACAGCAAAAGCCATGGTTTGCAGAGAACTTACAAAGTATCAAAGGGATCTCATTGTTGAAAGGTCATTGTTGAAAGGTATCAGTCAGGAGAAGGGTACAAACATTTTCTACAGCATTGGATATACCATGGAACACAATGAAGACAGTCATCAAAAAGTGGAGAAAATATGGGGCAACAATGATGTTGCAAAGACCTGGATGTCCCTCCAAAATTGATGAAAAGACAAGATGAAAACTGGTCAGGGAGGCTGCCATGAGACCTACGGCAACACTGAAGGAGCTGCAGGAATTTCTGGAAAGTACTAGTTGTGTACTACATGTGGCAACCATCTCTCGTTTTCTCCATATGTCTGGACTATGGGGTAGGGTTGCAAGATGGAAGCCTTTTCTTACACAGAAAAACATCCAGGATTGGCTAAAATTTGCAAAACAATACATCAAGTCTCCCCAAAGCATGTGGGAAAATGTTTTATGGTATGATGAGACCAAGGTTGAACTTTCTGGCTACATTTCCAAAAGGTACATTTGGCACAAAAGCAACATTTCACATCACCAAATGAACACCATCCCCATGGTGAAGCATGCTAGTGGCAGTATAATGCTTTGGGATTGCTTTCCATCAACTGGAACTGGGGCTTTTGTCAAGGTGGAGATAATTATGAACAGTTCCAAATACCAGTCACTTTTGGCCCAAAACCTTCAGGCATCTACTAGAAAGCTGAAGATGAAGAGGAATTTCACCTTTCAACACGACAATGACTCCAAGCATACATCCAAATCAACAAAAGAACGGCTTCACCAGAAGAAAATTAAAGTTTTTGAATGGCCCAGCCAGAGCCCAGACCTAAATCCAATAGAAAATCTGTGGGGTGACCTGAAGAGGGCTGTGCACAAGAGATGCCCTCACAATCTGACAGATTTGGAGCGCTTTTGCAAGGAAGCATGGGCAAATACTGCCAAGTCAAGATGTGTCATGCTGATAGACTCCTACCCAAGAAGACTGAATGCTGTGATTAAATCAAAAGGTGCTTCAACAAAGTATTACTTTAAGGGTGTGCCCACTTATGCAACCAGCTTATTGTACATTTTTAGTATATATAGTTAGGGGTGGTTGGAGGGCACAGCCCCCCATATTGGGGGGTGTGGGGGTCATAGCCCTCCACTTAGTTTAAGTACATATTGTCTTCTGGAGAGAGTTAGTCATTGATGTTGTAACTATGCATGTCTACTGTTTAAAACGTATTGTTTTGAAGTTTTTGTTAAAATAGAATATAAAACAAACAAGGTAGCCCCCACACACCCCTAACTATATACACTAACTCCAGGATCCCACTACAGTGGGGAAAAGGGCATATACTTTTTACTTGCCTTACAGTATTCTATACACTGCCATATATACTAAGTTCAGTTCAGTGAAATGAGATTCAGTGAAATGAGTTTTCAGTAATTTATGTTTTCAAAGATGTGGTCGGGGTAAAATGAAATTCAGTGAAATGAGATTCAACGAAACAAAGTCGACCCATATAGATTATATATATATATATATATATATATATATATATATATCTGTGTGTATGTGTGTGTGTGTGTGTGTGTGTGTGTGTGTGTGTGTGTGTGTGTGTGTGTGTGTGTGTGTGTGTATATATATATATATATATATATATATATATATATATATATATATATATATATATATATGGTGCAAGGGATAAAGCCCACAAGCAAAAATGCATTTTCTGTTGAAGTGAGTTTCTGATTTCATTGATTGATTTTAAACTCCCATATTGCTGTTCTCGCTTCTGAGTGATGAACTTCTATGTTGCATGTGATAATTTGGTGCTTGTGACAAGCTGTTGTAGCTGATGTTGCAGTCATGAAGTCACAATGCACTTGCAAGTACATTTTAAAAGTGGCAGGAGCACTGCTTGCAGGTGTTGTGAGTGATATGAGGCAGTGAATGGCAAACAGGATCAAGAAAGTGGATAATGGATCGGAATATATTAAACCAAAGACACAGGATACAAGTCAGATATGATGGGGGGGTGCCCAAACATGATAAGTTAAAGATATGGGGAATACAAATCAATCACAGAGGTAGAGGCAACACATTGCATTAATGATATGGGGAATGCAAGTCCAAAATGGGGTGCCAGGAATATATTTAGTTACAGACATCGACCATATGAGTCAGGAATATAGGTCAGGAATGGGGATGGTGGTAACATATTAAGTTGAAAACTTGGTAAATAAGTCACAAATGAAGGTCACTGGAACATATTCAATTATAGTCAGGAATGGGGGCTGGGAGAGATTATATTATGTTTGAAACATGGGCAATGCACAAGTCAGTAAAAGGTGATGGTAACATATTGGGCCAGATTCAGGAAGCCTCCGTGTAAGAGTTATAACTCTTACACGGAGGCTGCAGTTAAACGGTGTGATGTCAGCATGTCATGCATATGCAAGAGGTGCATGAGGCATGCTGAATCACACTGTAACTCTTACACGGTCCATGTAAGAGAGTAGGGGGCGTGTCCGTAGGCTAAGCCCTGCATGCGGACACGCCCCCGTAAGTGTATAATGGCTGAAAGTAAACAGCCACGAGAGAAGCCATGGAAATGTAAACAAACACACTACACAACACATTCCCCCACAGACCATCAGTGTACAAAGTGAACAGAGGCTATAAAATGAAAATAAAAACTGTTTTATTTTTTTAACCCCCGTAAATGTGTGCTACTGTGTGCGCTTGTGGTGTGCTACTAAGCAACTGCAGTTAGCAATGGTGGAAAAGGATATGAGAACTACATATGCAAAGTAAGCCAAGAAGAAATAGCTTAGCAGTAGAGTTGCCGACTTAAGAGTAGGCAGGCAGGGTTCGAGCCCACACAACAACCTTTTTTTTTTTGTAAATAAGCACTAAAAAAGCCCCTGACGGTATTGTCCAAATGTAAATGTATACCCTTTTGTAAAATGGAATGAAATGGAGCATACATATTGAAGTAACACAATAATAAAAATAATTAGATATGTACCAATAGCTAAGCTGCTGTGAGACACAGTGCCCATAGCTACGTAGTGTTCAAAAAGCTGCAATCGGTATGCCCGTTGCTAAGCACTGGTTTAACAGGCTGAAACTGTTTGCAACTAGCTGTGCTTAGCTCAACATGTGTGTCACTAGCCAATTAAGGCTTATCCCAGCGCACACCATTTGTGCGCCGCTCCCACAAGCTAACACAACCTCACAGTCATTAGGGACATATATATGATCATCGACATGTGCTGACATGGCATCCAGGAACTGGTGCAGTACCCTGGAGGCTGATGCCTGTGATATCCCCATCATATCACCAGTTGGTCTCTGGAAGGTACCTGTTGCTAGTATTCTTAGGCCAACACATACCTTGGTTTCTACTGGGATGGGTTCCCCTCTGTTGGTTCTGTGTGTGAGATGTGGCCTGCACAGCTCACCAATCTGCTGCAGAAGGTCTCTGTCCACTCTGTAGTGCTCTACTATCTCCAGCTCATGTAACCCATGGTAGGTGACCCTGGGCCTGTATACTCTTCTCCTCACTCTGGGTTGTCTGTCAGCATCTGCATTGACACCACCCTCAGCAATTCGCCTTTGCCTGATTATAACAGCTATGGCAGCCCCTAGCATTTCTGCTCTGAGTTCAGCTTTTTCAGTTTTCAATTCTGATAGCTTACTTTCTTGCAGTATCTCTTGTGAGAAACATCCTGCACTGCTCTTTGGAGTGTTTTAAGTGCTGGGATGGGCTTCTAGTCTGCCTGCATAATTGCCTGCTTCCAATTGTTTCAAACAATTAACTGCAGCAGTATCCTCTGACAGTTTCCGTGTAATTTAGTTGTTTCCTGTTTCCTCTCTGTTTCCTGAGGGGGAGCAATGTGCACACCAGCTTAAACACACTCACAGTCACTTAAGCCTGGCACACATCCTTACACGGTGTTACACGCGCGCACACATCCTTACATGGTATGAACTAGGCTGATTCATGTTAA
The DNA here is from genome assembly GCF_019279795.1 of Protopterus annectens. NCBI lineage: Eukaryota > Metazoa > Chordata > Ceratodontiformes > Protopteridae > Protopterus > Protopterus annectens. Next base: position 1,271,132,090 of record NC_056747.1, read on the forward strand.
AACGCGCGCACACTGCCTTAAACACGTGCATGCTCGCGCAAACCATTGTACATGGTTTGCAACACGCTCCCATATGTTGAGCCTGCCTTGCGCATGCACGTATATCAAGAAACTTTGAGTGTAGGGATAGCGTAAGCCTTCAGTTTCTTGACTTTCCTAGTGTTCTGTTGGGACACACCTCCCTCCCTGAAGTCTGTCTGTCATCTTTCACCTTACATTGCCCTCCAATCTGGTACATTTGAATCTATCCTTCCCCCCCCGTGATGTCCCCTACCTCTTACTCTGTTCCTCCCACTTCTCTAACTCTTACACTACTCAGAAAGTGCTCATTACCTATGTGGCAGTGTGATTCAGTATTGTAACCCTCATTTACATAGGATTGCCTAGTAATGACTAGTTACATGTCTTACACGGAGCTTCCCCCCCCTTGACAACCACTAAGGAGGCCATATTGTTTTTGGTCTGCAAGTCCCTCCATTGACATTACATGTAATACATAAATCCCACAATTGTGGGCTTATAAGCTTCGGTTTTCAGTTTTAGGTAGCGCACCCCGTTTGCAGTTAAACCTCAAAATCCCGTGGAAAAAAAAAAGTTATATTACATATTTTGCAACACTTTTTCATGCCAATGGCCACATATTTGGACATTGGCATGTATAATTTACAAATGCACCCTTTATTTGGAGCTGACATAGCTCCATTTTTAATTTTGCAGAAATGTACTCAGTTGTCAGCTGAGTACATTTCTGCAGCTAACACGTCCGTTACACGGACTGGTTTCTGCTTTGTGGATCGCTCAAATACCTCATTTGCATATCTTTCAGCTGCAAATGAGGTATTGAGCATTTCCATGCTCAGTCCGTGTAAGAGACGTGTTAGCTGTCTCTTACACGGAGATTTGGGCTGTTCCTGAAGGGGAGGCTTACACGGAGGCTTACACTACTCTTGAACTCCGTGTAAGCCTTCCTGAATCCGGCCCATTAAGTTAAAACCATGAGGAATATGAATGGTGTGGTGGGAAAATACTAAGTTAAGATTACATGCACTATGCTTTAGGAATGAGGTCATGAAAATCTATGGAATTAAAGACATGAAGAATACAAGTCTGGACTGTGGGTGGTGAAAATGCATTCAGTCAATGACAGAGAAAATACCAGAGTATTGAGAACATAATGTGTTAAATACACGGGAAATACAAGTCAGGAATGGTAAAAATGTGTTAAATACATGGGAAATACAAGTCAGGAATGGTAAAAATGTGTTAAATACATGGGAAATACAAGTCAGGAATGGTAAAAATGCATTAAATACATGGGAAATACAAGTCAGGAATGGTAAAAATGCATTAAATACATGGGAAATACAAGTCAGGAATGGTAAAAATGCATTAAATACATGGGAAATACAAGTCAGGAATGGTAAAATGCATTAAATACATGGGAAATACAAGTCAGGAATGGTAAAATGCATTAAATACATGAAATACAAATCAGGAATGGTAAAAATGCATTAAATACATGGGAAATACAAGTCAGGAATGGTAAAAATGCATTAAATACATGGGAAATACAAGTCAGGAATGGTAAAAATGTGTTAAATACATGGGAAATACAAGTCAGGAATGGTAAAATGTGTTAAATACAAGGGAAATACAAGTCAGGAATGGTAAAAATGTGTTAAATACAAGGGAAATTCAAGTCAGGAATGGTAAAAATGTGTTAAATACATGGGAAATACAAGTCAGGAATGGTAAAAATGCATTAAATACATGGGAAATACAAGTCAGGAATGGTAAAAATGCATTAAATACATGGGAAATACAAGTCAGGAATGGTAAAAATGCATTAAATACATGGGAAATACAAGTCAGGAATGGTAAAAATGTGTTAAATACATGGGAAATACAAGTCAGGAATGGTAAAAATGTGTTAAATACATGGGAAATACAAGTCAGGAATGGTAAAAATGTGTTAAATACAAGGGAAATTCAAGTCAGGAATGGTAAAAATGCATTAAATACATGGGAAATACAAGTCAGGAATGGTAAAATGCATTAAATACATGGGAAATACAAGTCAGGAATGGTAAAAATGTATTAAATACACGGGAAATACAAGTCAGGAATGGTAAAAATGCATTAAATACATGGGAAATACAAGTCAGGAATGGTAAAAATGCATTAAATACATGGGAAATACAAGTCAGGAATGGTAAAAATTCATTAAATACATGGGAAATACAAGTCAGGAATGGTAAAAATGTGTTAAATACAAGGAAATACAAGTCAGGAATGGTAAAATGTGTTAAATACATGGGAAATACAAGTCAGGAATGGTAAAATGCATTAAATACATGGGAAATACAAGTCAGGAATGGTAAAATGCGTTAAATACAAGGAAATACAAGTCAGGAATGGTAAAATGTGTTAAATACAAGGGAAATACAAGTCAGGAATGATAAAAATGTGTTAAATACATGGGAAATACAAGTCAGGAATGGTAAAAATGTGTTAAATACAAGGGAAATACAAGTCAGGAATGGTAAAAATGTGTTAAATACATGGGAAATACAAGTCAGGAATGGTAAAAATGTGTTAAATACAAGGGAAATTCAAGTCAGGAATGGTAAAAATGCATTAAATACATGGGAAATACAAGTCAGGAATGGTAAAAATGTGTTAAATACATGGGAAATACAAGTCAGGAATGGTAAAAATGCATTAAATACATGGGAAATACAAGTCAGGAATGGTAAAAATGTGTTAAATACATGGGAAATACAAGTCAGGAATGGTAAAAATGTGTTAAATACATGGGAAATACAAGTCAGGAATGGTAAAAATGTGTTAAATACAAGGGAAATTCAAGTCAGGAATGGTAAAAATGCATTAAATACATGGGAAATACAAGTCAGGAATGGTAAAAATGCATTAAATACATGGGAAATACAAGTCAGGAATGGTAAAAATGCATTAAATACATGGGAAATACAAGTCAGGAATGGTAAAAATGCATTAAATACATCAGAAATACAAGTCAGGAATGGTAAAAATGTGTTAAATACAAGGGAAATACAAGTCAGGAATGGTAAAAATGTGTTAAATACATGGGAAATACAAGTCAGGAATGGTAAAAATGTGTTAAATGCATGGGAAATACAAGTCAGGAATGATAAAAATGCATTAAATACATGGGAAATACAAGTCAGGAATGGTAAAAATGTATTAAATACATGGGAAATACAAGTCAGGAATGGTAAAAATGTGTTAAATACAAGGGAAATTCAAGTCAGGAATGGTAAAAATGTGTTAAATACATGGGAAATACAAGTCAGGAATGGTAAAAATGTGTTAAATACATGGGAAATACAAGTCAGGAATGATAAAAATGCATTAAATACATGGGAAATACAAGTCAGGAATGGTAAAAATGTGTTAAATACAAGGGAAATTCAAGTCAGGAATGGTAAAAATGTATTAAATACATGGGAAATACAAGTCAGGAATGGTAAAAATGTGTTAAATACATGGGAAATACAAGTCAAGAATGATAAAAATGCATTAAATACATGGGAAATACAAGTCAGGAATGGTAAAAATGTGTTAAATACAAGGGAAATACAAGTCAGGAATGGTAAAAATGTGTTAAATACATGGGAAATACAAGTCAGGAATGGTAAAAATGCGTTAAATACATGGGAAATACAAGTCAGGAATGGTAAAAATGTGTTAAATACATGGGAAATACAAGTCAGGAATGGTAAAAATGCGTTAGATACATGGGAAATACAAGTCAAGAATGATAAAAATGCATTAAATACATGGGAAATACAAGTCAGGAATGGTAAAAATGTGTTAAATACACAGGAAATACAAGTCAGGAATGGTAAAAATGCATTAAATACATGGGAAATACAAGTCAGGAATGGTAAAAATGTGTTAAATACAAGGGAAATACAAGTCAGGAATGGTAAAAATGTGTTAAATACATGGGAAATACAAGTCAGGAATGGTAAAAATGCATTAAATACATGGGAAATACAAGTCAGGAATGGTAAAAATGCATTAAATACATGGGAAATACAAGTCAGGAATGGTAAAAATGCATTAAATACATGGGAAATACAAGTCAGGAATGGTAAAAATGCATTAAATACATGGGAAATACAAGTCAGGAATGGTAAAAATGCATTAAATACATGGGAAATACAAGTCAGGAATGGTAAAATGCATTAAATACATGGGAAATACAAGTCAGGAATGGTAAAAATTCATTAAATACATGGGAAATACAAGTCAGGAATGGTAAAAATGTGTTAAATACATGGGAAATACAAGTCAGGAATGGTAAAAATGCGTTAGATACATGGGAAATACAAGTCAAGAATGATAAAAATGCATTAAATACATGGGAAATACAAGTCAGGAATGGTAAAAATGTGTTAAATACAAGGGAAATACAAGTCAGGAATGGTAAAAATGCATTAAATACATGGGAAATACAAGTCAGGAATGGTAAAAATGTGTTAAATACACGGGAAATACAAGTCAGGAATGGTAAAAATTGAAGACAAACACAATACAATGTTACTGTTGAGTGGGATAATAGCATGCAGGAATATGGATGGTGGCAACATATAAAGTTAAATATATGAGGAACAAAATTCAGGATCAAGGTGGGAAATGGGGTGGGGAGAATACAAGCCAGAAATGACAGAGATGGCAGCATAGATACATGGGGAGTGTGGTTCAGGAATGGGGTTGTGCTAACATAATAAGCTAAATTTGGTGGGAATACTTATCTAGAATGGGGCTACTTGTTGCATATTAAGACAAAAATATGGGGAGCAAAACAGAAGACTCTGAGCATGTGATACATTTTGGCCTGGAGGTCCCAAAATCTGGTAGCCTGAAATAATACTAATGAAAGAAACAAGGCATGATTTCATTTGTAGGTTCTTTACCCCTGCAAGTACACTTCTTGTTTATTTTTATAGGCTATTGCAGCAACTAACAAAAGATTACAACACAGCAGCTGCAATATATGGCATCAAAAGGAACCCCTGCACAACTGTTTGCTGCTTCAGTATCAAATCAGGAAGTTAATGCAAGGTATAAGTAACAGGCCCTATGCAGACCACCTCAAGGCCCTATCTCTGTATTCTGTCTCCTGCAAGTTGTTGAGGAGAGATGTCAGACTCCATCCTGATGGACTTCCTGCATATCTGCAAAGCAAATAGCACCAGAATTACCAGTTCTGAACACTTAAACCTTGCCTGTGATATAAATAGGACCTGCTGCAGAGACAGGTATGTATCCCAGAGACTACTCCGTCTATGGAACAGGCTCCCCATCCATGTGAAGCAGAGTTCCTCCCTAACCCAATTCAAGTGTAATTTGGACAATTGGATGGGGGACAGGAAATTCATCCCTGGTTTGGCATCTTATGTCTCTAATAGACACAGGTAAGCTGTACATGGTTCACCTCCCAGGCCCATGCTTACACTTACCGAGAGTAGTAGAACTTGTCAGAGATTTGGGATACAAGGCTAAGCTTAAAACGGCCCTTGTGGTCGTTAGCCTGGTAAAGACTTACGAACCTATGAATCTATAAGTCAGCTTCAAAAATCCTGTAGTTGAGTAGGTCAGGGCTGATGTCAACACCAGTACATCAGCACAAGTAACCTGATACCTGACATCATCACCAAGACGACCGTTGTCATGAAGAACAATGACATCATCATGCCATCATTACTTGTAAATACTATCCATACGCTATTAATGTTGATTAATTCCCCTTTCACAGCCTTCTTTACAGTACAGCAATGTATCAGTTTTGGGAATACGCACCATGTCTGTCTCTTCTGTCACATATAAACATGCTGAAACCTGACAGCACTGATTTCATCATCTAAGGCAGCCTACTCCACACTTTCTTTACTTTTGTCTCTATGCAGCAAGAAAATATAGGACATTTGTTCCTGATTATATTTTGTATGCGATTTCCAAACATCAGTTCCAAAACTCTTTTGGTTAAGTATGGAGTTTGGAACTACATGACTCAGTTATTTTCCTCATCTCTTACTATAGTGCAAGCTGCACAACTCAATTAGATTGCAACTCAGTTTCGCCTATATCAGTTTAAGGAAAACAATTGCTTTGCATCTGATTGATGGATTCTTAAATTCATTTGTTAAATTTAATCTTAAATCATCCTGTTGAAGGATGTTCCATAAATATCATATCTCTGAGCCTTCTGCTCTCTGTATTGAAATAGTGTTCTCTCATTCTGGGGTACGCCTTCTTGAACAATTCTTATGTTCTTGGTATGTGTGCATTACTTTGATGTTATTACTTGTTTATATTATGTCTCTTCCTTTATTCAGTGGTATATGTGCTAAATTTTCTTCAGCCCAGTCTGGCTTCTTTTCTTTTTACAGACTTCAGAAATGCCTCCATCTTGTTTATATACTGTAAAAAGGTGCAGACTCTAGAACTAAAATTTCATATCTCATCAAATTATGTTAATGTATGCTGGGATAATAACATCATTTTTGTCTCATGTTTATGTATCTTAATAGTTATCATAGTATCCATCAGATTTCATAGCTACATTTCCAAAATTGTCCATATCTGATCTAACACGACCGTCACAATGTTACTTTCCACTTCTGTTATTTATTTTATTTTTATTTATTTAACATTTGTTGACCGGGAAAGTCCGACTAGGTTCCACAGATCCTGCTTTCAGCGGAGGCCCGGGGAGAAATGCTCCAGAAATCAGAATCCAGTTATTGTAACAATTTCTCCCACAGCTGCATATTTTTCTTCTGGAAGATTGTTTCTTAGATATGTCACTGTACTTTTATTTGAAAGAAAACTAATAAATCCTATTAGAGTAAATTCAACCTTTTTCAAGCGGTTGCCTTGTTTTTCTGCCATGCATCTTATAAGCTTTCTTTGCAAATATCCATATGAAGAAACTCACACTTTTTTCTTTGTTTACGTATCGCCTGAGATTTACAATCTTTTGATGACATTCATTTTATTGCATCCTCAGTTATACATTCCAGTTGTATATTATATAGAAATTGTCTACGTATAATAAAAAAATGCGTCTCAACTATTTTATAATTCAGCATTACAATATGTGAACTTCGGACAAACCGAAAAGGCAAACTTGTAAATAAAAAGACCACGAGTATACAAACATCCACCAATAAGGCAATCAAACTTAGCGCTTTCTTCCACTTTATTTCCGTGAACTTCTTCAGAAAAAAAGACAATGAGCCCCCTCTTACTCATGTCTTTTAAATGAAACAAATAGGAAATGATGTCACAAATTGACTTTTTTGGTATATAATTGATAGTAACAATTTTAAAGATATATAAAGGCTAATAATATCTTAATTATTAACTTCGTCTTGTTTATACAATGTTTTTTTAAAAAAACATACATACCTATAAAAAATGAATCTAAATAACCTCTTACACTAAAAGGTACTTTATAAAAAAGTACTACTTTTAAGTCATTTTTATACACAAAACAACTCTACTTTATATAAAAGTTTTCTGTCATCCACTTAAAAAATAGTGTAATAATAGTACTTGTTTTAGAATTCACTACTAGTACAGTTGTAAAATACCTATTCTTATAAAATAATCCATGTTTGTTTACTTGTTGGTGTAAATAACAATCTAATTCAAAATTGAGTTTGGTCTAACCTAAACTGATGTACTTTGTCACCGTTTCTTACCAAAAAGAGCTACATAAAGATGTAGACAGTGCCTATGATACTTCATACTTCAATTTTGTGGTCTAGACTACAAAAATCGAGGAAACCTCCTAATGTGCAATGGCTAACTCTACATCCCCAGTGAGATTTGGCCCTTGACTAACTTGCACAACTACACTGGCCAATGTTGAAAACTTATTTATATAACAGAAAACATTTCAGATTAATGGATTCATTCAAACCCGGTGGACAATCTGCTCCTAGTATAAGTTGCCACAAAGTTTCCCTTTTGCTCCAGGGTGTTGTTAACATCTCCCTTAAAAACACCCTTTTCCACCTGGTCTAATACAAAGAACTCAAATTTCTTGAAGTTCTCACACACTAGAGCATGCCTGGCTAATGAGTTGTTCTTGTCCTTGTTTTTGATAGCCAATGTGTGTTCGTAGATTCTCGTTTCAAAACCCTAATGGTCTTGCCAGCGTAGAAACTGTCACAGGAACAACACATGGCCAAGTATACCACATGGTCACTATGGCAGTTGAAATAGCCATGTGCCCAAAAGGTTCTTTTTATGTGTTTCAGAGTTACAAATGATGTGTTGCTGAGATATCTGCATTGTCTGCAGTCTTTGCATGAGAAACTCCCTCTCTTGAAACTAGTCGCTCTAGTTGGTTTTTCTGTCTTTCTATTTGTGGCCTCCAAAATTTGTTTAACATTTGTGACCATCTTATATGTAAATTTAGGTCTAATCCCTAATGTTTCCATAAGATCCTTATTTCCTAAAATGATGTTCCAGTTGTTTTCTATGATACTCTTGATGCACCAAATTTCATTAGAGATGGGTAATGGAAACGCTGTACAGAACTCATTTGAGTATCCTTTGGTCTCTTTGCTAGTTCTAACAATAACAGGAGGACCTACTGTCTGATCTGATGAAAGTAATATTGGTTTAGCTACATTGTCCCTTAACTTAATAACCTGTTGTTCGAACTTTTTCAGTTTGCTACGTTTATAACCCCTGGCCAAAAATAACTGCCTCAACTTCCCTAGTTCTTCCTTGAAGACATGATCCTCAGATGTAAGTCTACTCAGTCTTATCATCTGGCCCTTGATGACATTGTTTTTCATGTGATTGGGATGGAGGCTGTCCTTGTGCAAATATTGGTTAGCAAAACAAGCCTTCCTGTAAATCCTGCTCTCAATATTGTCATGGGTGGAATTTATCTTTAAATTGAGATCCAGATAATTTATGTCCTTACCATAACCACTGTGTTTGAAATATAAAAAGTCAGTGGTATTGTTCAGGTCCTTTGTCATGTCAAGAAATTCTTCCTCTTCACCCGCCCAAACAAAAAACAAATCGTCTATATATCTCAAATATAGTTTAACTTTACCAAAACTGGGATGGTTCTTTAAATAAGTCTGCTCCCAATTTGCCATTACTATATTTGCAAAAGCTGGTGCTACTCTGGCCCCCATTGCTACCCCCGATATTTGTTTGTAATAAGTGTTATTGAAGGAAAAAAAATTGTTGTCAAGAACTAATTCCATCAGGGCACATATTGTGTTCACTTGAACAGCCCTGATGTTTGTCTTTCGTCAAATAATCCCTCATGTACTCTATTCCTTCTTCTTGACTGATTGAAGTGTATAAACTTCTCACATCCAGGGTAGCTAGACTGACTTCTTCCCAGGCCAGATTGAGTTTCCCCAAAATTTCAAGCAAGTGCCATGAGTCTCTTAAAAAGAACTCAGCCTTTTGTGCTATAGGGTTTAATAAGCTATCCAACCAAATCGAAATATTTTCGGTTTTATAATGTTTGGCCGAGATGATAGGTCTGAAAGCCATTTTTGTGACATTACCCTGTAATTTCGGTATACCAAAGAACTTTGCCATTCTTGGATGGTCTATTGATAAATATTCATAATCTGACCTTTCCAGCTCTTCCTGACAGAACATGTCAAATAGTGAAATATCTATTCTTCTAAAGCTGGTTTCTATCAAATCAGGTGTCACCTTTTGATAACTTTCTTTATCATTTAACATATCTAATACTGCTTCCTCATAGTCGCAGGTGTTCATGACTATGATTTTGCCCCCTTTGTCAGCTTTCATTACTCTAACCTCTGGTGTGTGTGCAAGTTCTGTTAGTGCTGTAGTCTCAGCCTCACTTAAATTGTTTTCCACCTGAACTTTCATCTTTTTAAACTCTGATTCACAAATATGTTGGAAAACATGCAATGTGTTAACCAAAGGAGGGTTGCAAGTGCTTGGTCTACTAGGTAAATTTCTGTTCTGTCTAATTCCTTGGTTGATATCCTTTAAAATATATTTCAGGTTCAGCTTTCGTAAGAATAACCTAAAGTCCACAAGTAACTTGCCCAACTCTACTTTGTTAGAAGGGATGTAGGTGAAACCTTTTGTTAAAACATTGTACATTTCTTCAGATAGTTCTACATCACTAACATTTACAACGTTTACAGTAAATTCTTTGTCCATGTCTTTAGACGTTACCACCTCCTTTTGTTTTTCTGTTTCCCCCCTCTTTTCTGTGTGGAATTGTACCACCTGGTAGTCCTTCTCCATTGGGGTTTGTGTTGGTGAAAAGGGGTGTCGTCTTGCTCGTTTGCCTGATTAACCACTTCTGCAAAACTGGGGTTTGTGGCAATCACTTTAACCCCGTCATTCTTTGAACTATCATGTACTTTAGACTTATTTGATTTAGTATGAACATTGGTAGTCTGTACTGGTTGTGAGATTGCTTCACAATCAATAATTTCCGGTTCAGCACATTTGTCTAATGGTGATAATTCATCATTGACCACAACATTTGAATTTAAATCAACTTCAACAGTCTCTGTGCTTATATAAGCCACATTGTTGTTATAAGCCCTAATGTCCCTTCTAAGTTTATTCTGCTTTCTGCTTATAATAGTGGCTTGATGCTTGTCTGCTTTAGCCTCAATGCCACTATAAAGGCCCAATAGATGTTTATAACTGTTGGCGTTTTTAATGAATACATCCATTTCTTTAATTTTTTGTCTTAATTGCATAATTTCTTTTTCATAATGGTTAATCAATAACTTCATCATGGACAAGCCTGTATCATTGTACAATTTGATCAATGCCTTGCTTAAACTGTCACCCGGTGTGACACAGTTAGGAAATTTAGCTGTTCTTAATCCTTGTGGGACAATTTCCCTCTTTATACACTCAGTAAAGTACTGTATCTCTAAGCATAACGTGACATGTTTGAAGACCATTTTCTCCAACTCAAAAATCGACTTTTTGCAAGTATTAAAATCATCATTGTACTCACTTCTAGTTGCCTGTACTCCGTTATCCACGATATCACTGAACGGATTCTTGTGTTCTTTGCATACATAACCCCAAATATTTGTCTTGACCGTAACAGTTTCTTCCTCTTCTTCCACATGTTGTCGTACATCCCCGACCTTATCAAACGGTCCCACTGCTGTACGCTTTTGCAAAAGATTGTGTGTTTGTGTTTCCTTAACTTTACCGGTCATGGACGAACCCGCTGTAATGTTCTCTTCCTCACCTTCCGTATCCAGTCGCACATCAGTTTAGGTTAGACCAAACTCAATTTTGAATTAGATTGTTATTTACACCAACAAGTAAACAAACATGGATTATTTTATAAGAATAGGTATTTTACAACTGTACTAGTATTGAATTCTAAAACAAGTACTATTATTACACTATTTTTTAAGTGGATGACAGAAAACTTTTATATAAAGTAGAGTTGTTTTGTGTATAAAAATGACTTAAAAGTAGTACTTTTTTATAAAGTACCTTTTAGTGTAAGAGGTTATTTAGATTCATTTTTTATAGGTATGTATGTTTTTTTAAAAAAACATTGTATAAACAAGACGAAGTTAATAATTAAGATATTATTAGCCTTTATATATCTTTAAAATTGTTACTATCAATTATATACCAAAAAAGTCAATTTGTGACATCATTTCCTATTTGTTTCATTTAAAAGACATGAGTAAGAGGGGGCTCATTGTCTTTTTTTCTGAAGAAGTTCACGGAAATAAAGTGGAAGAAAGCGCTAAGTTTGATTGCCTTATTGGTGGATGTTTGTATACTCGTGGTCTTTTTATTTACAAGTTTGCCTTTTCGGTTTGTCCGAAGTTCACTAGTAGTTCTCAGTTTAGACCGAGAGTTGAAGGATGTCCACCGAGGTGACCTCTCAAGATGAACTGTTAAATTTATCTACATACTCCACACCAGAACGAGCATTAGCAGTTGGACATTTACAGCCCGGTGAGGAGAATACTAACTTAATTGATACCATCACGAAGATAGTTGAAAGTCATTTAAAGAAAATGACTAAAGGGTTTGCAGTTTCTGCCAACATTCATATAGCGGAGCAAAGCTCAAAATACAACAATATACGAGCTTCCGAGATGGAGGGAGCACCTGATGACATCAGCGGTGTGCGACTGGATACGGAAGGTGAGGAAGAGAACATTACAGTGGGTTCGTCCATGACCGGTAAAGTTAAGGAAGCACAAACACACAATCTTTTGCAAAAGCGTACAGCAGTAGGACCGTTTGATAAGGTCGGGGATGTACGACAACATGTGGAAGAAGAGGAAGAAACTGTTACGGTCAAGACAAATATTTGGGGTTATGTATGTAAAGAACACAAGAATCCGTTCAGTGATATCGTGGATAACGGAGTACAGGCAACTAGAAGTGAGTACAATGATGATTTTAATACTTGCAAAAAGTCGATTTTTGAGTTGGAGAAAATGGTCTTCAAACATGTCACGTTATGCTTAGAGATACAGTATCTTACTGAGTGTATAAAGAGGGAAATTGTCCCACAAGGATTAAGAACAGCTAAATTTCCTAACTGTGTCACACCGGGTGACAGTCTAAGCAAGGCATTGATTAAATTGTACAATGATACAGGCTTGTCCATGATGAAGTTATTGATTAACCATTATGAAAAAGAAATTATGCAATTAAGACAAAAAATTAAAGAAATGGATGTATTCATTAAAAACGCCAACAGTTATAAACATCTATTGGGCCTTTATAGTGGCATTGAGGCTAAAGCAGACAAGCATCAAGCCACTATTATAAGCAGAAAGCAGAATAAACTTAGAAGGGACATTAGGGCTTATAACAACAATGTGGCTTATATAAGCACAGAGACTGTTGAAGTTGATTTAAATTCAAATGTTGTGGTCAATGATGAATTATCACCGTTAGACAAATGTGCTGAACCGGAAATTATTGATTGTGAAGCAATCTCACAACCAGTACAGACTACCAATGTTCATACTAAATCAAATAAGTCTAAAGTACATGATAGTTCAAAGAATGACGGGGTTAAAGTGATTGCCACAAACCCCAGTTTTGCAGAAGTGGTTAATCAGGCAAACGAGCAAGACGACACCCCTTTTCACCAACACAAACCCCAATGGAGAAGGACTACCAGGTGGTACAATTCCACACAGAAAAGAGGGGGGAAACAGAAAAACAAAAGGAGGTGGTAACGTCTAAAGACATGGACAAAGAATTTACTGTAAACGTTGTAAATGTTAGTGATGTAGAACTATCTGAAGAAATGTACAATGTTTTAACAAAAGGTTTCACCTACATCCCTTCTAACAAAGTAGAGTTGGGCAAGTTACTTGTGGACTTTAGGTTATTCTTACGAAAGCTGAATCTGAAATATATTTTAAAGGATATCAACCAAGGAATTAGACAGAACAGAAATTTACCTAGTAGACCAAGCACTTGCAACCCTCCTTTGGTTAACACATTGCATGTTTTCCAACATATTTGTGAATCAGAGTTTAAAAAGATGAAAGTTCAGGTGGAAAACAATTTAAGTGAGGCCGAGACTACAGCACTAACAGAACTTGCACACACACCAGAGGTTAGAGTAATGAAAGCTGACAAAGGGGGCAAAATCATAGTCATGAACACCTGCGACTATGAGGAAGCAGTATTAGATATGTTAAATGATAAAGAAAGTTATCAAAAGGTGACACCTGATTTGATAGAAACCAGCTTTAGAAGAATAGATATTTCACTATTTGACATGTTCTGTCAGGAAGAGCTGGAAAGGTCAGATTATGAATATTTATCAATAGACCATCCAAGAATGGCAAAGTTCTTTGGTATACCGAAATTACAGGGTAATGTCACAAAAATGGCTTTCAGACCTATCATCTCGGCCAAACATTATAAAACCGAAAACATTTCGATTTGGTTGGATAGCTTATTAAACCCTATAGCACAAAAGGCTGAGTTCTTTTTAAGAGACTCATGGCACTTGCTTGAAATTTTGGGGAAACTCAATCTGGCCTGGGAAGAAGTCAGTCTAGCTACCCTGGATGTGAGAAGTTTATACACTTCAATCAGTCAAGAAGAAGGAATAGAGTACATGAGGGATTATTTGACGCAAAAGACAAACATCAGGGCTGTTCAAGTGAACACAATATGTGCCCTGATGGAATTAGTTCTTGACAACAATTTTTTTTCCTTCAATAACACTTATTACAAACAAATATCGGGGGTAGCAATGGGGGCCAGAGTAGCACCAGCTTTTGCAAATATAGTAATGGCAAATTGGGAGCAGACTT
>NC_056747.1:1271151458-1271256458 GCF_019279795.1 Protopterus annectens
TGGGTAGTTTAACAAATACACTACAGAATATAATATTTTTGATATAGTCCTTGCTAATATGGCACTATTCCCATGGTATGTCCACCCTCACTTACATCATATCATAAACGTGTGGCTTTTACTGTCAGAATATCTAAAGCCCCTATACCAAATATTATGGAATTCAAGGATTCCAATATCCCAGCCTGATCAAATTCTATTACAGGATCTCATAATTCACTCATGGCAGCATCGACCCAATGTTGCCACAGCATGTAGCTTCAGAAAAAGGAAACTTATACAAATTTAGGTAATTGTATAGGCACCGGCAACCCCAACCAGTACAACATATAATGGGAAATTCAATAACTATTTATCTTAGTGGTTCTCCATTACAAATAAACTTTTCAATAAAAGTTAAAAGTTTTTACATTATATAGCAAATTCCAACACCCGTCACATCAAAGGTAGTATCAGGAATATTATTCAAAACTTAAAAAATACTATAAGGCCAACTAAGGCAACTCATGAATTTAGGTTACTCTCCAAAGATGAGGATTGCTGTCAATCCTTTTTAGCTACATTTGGAAATGAAGGGGCAACACCCAACAATGCACTGAAATAATTCAAAATAGTACCACCTATGGGGGTCTGAATGTTCAAAATAGTACCATCTATGGGGGTCTGAATGTTCAAAATAGTACCACCTATGGGGGTCTGAATGGGGGGATGATAAAATCATCAAGCAAAGGAAATTAGTATTGCTGGAACTGGAGTCCTCCTCAAACCTTGTTGAGTACCTTCATGAGCCGGATTTTGTTTATATCAAATCCCACCATGATAACAGTGATATATAGATTGCATTTTATATAGCATATACCATGGACAGAAGTAGGTTAAAAATAAAAAAAGACTACTGAGTCCACAAGTCTCAGGATAAAAAAATACCCAATCCTTATAGGCACACTGGTGCCAGGATTGGGAAAAATGACAGTGTAGAATCCTCAAGAGACAAAAACATTCATATAATGGGGTTAATCCAGGCTCAGGGGAGGATGCCCCCCACCCCCCGTTGTAGAAGGAAGTAGTAGTCCACAAAAAACACGGAACTGATAGGCCAAAAAAGAAAGAGTCATAAAGATGGTAGAGTGGACTACTGAGGATAAGAGAGACATTATGCATTATTACTATCATGCAAAAAGCCCAGAATTTCAAAATAGAAGATGTTCAAAAAGATTAAGAGAAAAATTAGAGGAAAGAAAAATACTTACACAAGAAAAATGGTCATAAGTTTCAAATGTATATTTGTGTTCATTAATGCAACAAATAAATGTAAAAACATATATTATAGGCCAAGAAACTTTGGACCATTTGGAAAGGAAATGACTGAGGTGGTGTGAAAATAGAAAGAACAAAACCTAGAGGTTTTTGAAAGGTATAACAAAAAGAAACATGGACATGAGAAAGAAAGAGATCTAATACAGTGCAACATTTATGCAAAGGAGAAAGCCAGACTAATCAATACAAAAAAGCAGCACCAATGATGTTTGAAGAGAATACAGGCAAAGGTATCCAAATAAGGAAAAGTTCACAATGCAAAAAATAAGAAAACAAAGGGGGAAAGTTGAAAAGAGGATTAGCAATGTAGAAATTAAACAAATAGAAACTGAAATTATGGATTACCCATTAAGTGAAGGATTTAGTACAGAAAATGGTAACCTCACAGGACGATGGAACAGTGAGTCCCCAAATTAAGGAGAAAAAAATGGAACGAGAAGCATCTGATCACTTGCTACATGAAGATACTCTGGAGCTTTCAGAAGGAAACCAGTACAAATGTTCAGTTGGAGTTGTATAGCAAAGGAAGGAGCAGGAAGCAGTGTCAACTTTGATGCAGTCATTGTTGTGGAGTGATAGGCCAGTGACTTCCCACATAAAAGAGCAATGGATGGCACAGGATGCAGCTCAAGAGAATATGTCACAGGAAGATGTTCTGGAACTTTCTGTAGAATGCTTGCAGAAAACAGAAAACAAAGACAGTACCATCAGTTCAGCAGAAAATAATCTCATGGAAGAGATGCTTGATTTAATAGACATGGATAGATAGACAGTAAGACCCGAAATGTTAGAAGTCTGATAAAACAAATGAGCACAGTACACAAGACTTGTTGTTTGTCTTTTCCTGGTTAGGGATCGCCACAGCGGAACTCTGGTCCGCTAATGATTGGAAGTAGATTTTTATGGTGCCAAGTTGCCAGCCTGACACCCACGCCCATTCACGCATGTCTTTCGTAGTCTACTCGACTGCAGGGAGGACATGCAGACTCCACACAGAAGGCACTCCAGCCAAGAATCGAATAGGAAAACCTCTTGCTGTGAGGCAACAATGCTACCACTGCACCACCGCGGCTTTATTGAACACAGTACTCAAGACTATTAACAGAAATTCAAGTGATATAACAGAAGTAAATAGGATGTGTTGCTATGCAGCTAAATTAATAACAATTAAAGTCTTATCACAAACACAGAAGAATAAGGGTAAGGAAGGCAAGAATCCAAAGGCCATCGTGGAAGTATCAAATACAAAAAATATAAAGCAATTAAGAAAAGTGTCATTGTTAGAAGAGGGAAAAAATCAACAACAATGCTTAGAAAGACAGACATGATAAAAGGAATGTACAGCATTAGAACAGACCGCGAGCTGTCATGCACTATTGTAAACAATAGGATACTCAGATACATTTAAATGAAAAGTACAAACTAAGCAATTCATTGATGACCCAAACATTTTTTATAGAAAATTGGGATACAAACCAAAAGGAATAAAAACACCAACAAAAAAGTAGAAACAGTCACATTTTATATATATATATATATATATATATATATATATATATATATATATATATATATATATATATATCAAGAACCTGTGGAACATAACAAATATGCCAAATGGATAGAATAAGTAAAAGTAAAAGAAATAGTATGAAGTTCAAAAGTACAGGACATGAAATGAGATGAAATAATGGCCACAGAAACTAAAAAAAAAATATTAAAGTTCCTAATGGGAAAACCCCAGACCTAGATGTAATACCTAACTTCTGGCTAAAAGCAATAACATCTTTATACAAAGATTTAGCTCTGAGTAATAACTACTTACATGTGCATTTCAAAAGACACCAACCTGGTTAACAACAGGAAAAATGATACTCCTTGTTAAGAGTGAACCTGCAAGCCAACCTGAAATCTACAGACCAATAAACTGCCTTCCAATGATGTATAATTATATACTAGAATTGATGCTGACATAGTCTAAATTCATTTAAAAGAAAACCCAATCATGTCAATAAAACAAAAAGGAAAAACAGAAAGCCACATGGAACAAAGGAAAATTTATTGTTAAATAAAGTCATGATGGAAAATTGTAAAACAGGGAAGCATCTAAGTTGGGCATGGATAGATTACAAAAAAGCATTTGACAGCATCCCACATTCATGGATAAAGGAGTCCTTACAGATGTATAAGATACACCCTGCATTGATCAATTACATTACATTGACAGTGAAAAACTGGCAACCAAATAAATACAAAATGCTAAAATAAAACAAAACAAATGAAAATGCAGCACTTGGCGAGTAGCTTCACACAATTTATTAAACAACGTAACACTTTTGTCCATATGTTCAAAGACTTCATCAGGGTTATTCACACCATGAGACATCACCCATTATATATTTTCTAATAGCAATCAAAAACAGAATTAATTAATAATTTAATACAATGCAAATACAATACCATATTAAAGTCACTACTCCTACTAAAACTTAAAAAAAAAATATATATATATATATATAAACTTATTAAAATAGTGTTTGAAATAAATAATCCCATACAATGAAAATCACATAAAATTAATATATTCAGAGCTAACTGGCTCTCATTTTTAACACACGGGAAATAGAGATACTGTCATTGAGCCCAAGTAAAGTTGTTGTGTTGAGTCTCAACTGCCAGTCTAATTCTTTAAATTCTAAAAAATTATCCCCATTACCATGTCTATCTGAGGTATCAATAATAAAAAATAAATGTATATATATATATATATATATATATATATATATATATATATATATATATATATATATCACATTGAACACTATGTCTATACAATGCATTAGTAGATTTAGTTTAAATATCATAAAAATGCACTGTTACCCTTTCTTTCAACTTCCTGTTGGTCTTACCAGTATAAAATGTGTTGCATACTATACATGTGGTCATGTACACTACTCTCATACTATTACGGTTACATCTACTTGGACAGGCAACGGTTCTGTTAAAGTCCTCAACCACAGCATGTGGTCTTTAGTGTATAAACCTACAGTATCTACAAAGACCCCCCTCCAAGAATCAGGACACCCACTCTTCCTATTTGGATCTGCTTGAGTCTATCAAGATACATCTGAACACCATGGTTTTGGGTGATTTTAACTACCCATCTATTGACTACTCATGCGCAGACTCACTTGCCCAAATGTTTCTCAACTTCATTAACTCCAGTGCCCTGGACCAGGTAGTTGACACCCCCACAAGGGGTGCCAACATCCTGGATCTGGAGCTTACCAATATGGGGGACCACTGTAACACCCCACTGTGAGGTCTTTGCTGGTGAGATCTGACTATAAATCAGTCTCCTTTGAAGTAACTGTCATACCAGCCCCCCAACACCAACTAAATTAAAAACATTCTCCAGAGCAGATTGTAACCTCTTATGGGATACAATAAATATCTTTACTGCACCACCCCCTCATATGGAAATGGCAACTATGCTGAGTTCTACACAAATGCTTTATACAAACACCTGAATAGCTGAATTGACTCGGCCATACCTGACAGGACCAAAACAAGCCCCTCAAGGAAGAGCAAACCTGTCTGGCGGACAACTGCCATTAACAGGCTTTACAATAAGAGGAGAACTTGCTGTCTAAGAGTAAAAGGAAGTGAGCCCTAAACTGGAAACACTCTCTCCTCATCTTAAACAAGCAAATAAGACTTCTTGTGAATCCAAATTAGCTTCCTCAAGTACGGACAACCATAAGGCATTCTTTAGTTGCATCCATAACCTAAAAGGAAAGGCCTAGATTTGTGCTGAACTGGTAGTTAATGATACCACATATACCAAACCTGTGGACATTGCTAACCTGTTAGATGACAAGTTCTGTGAAAACTTCACTCCCCTGTCCCCGCCACACTTACCCCAAGACATCCCTACCACCAGCCCTCTACCTTGTATCTCTGAAGAGCAGGTCGTGAATGCCCTCTCTAATGTCAAAACCACAGCATCCATGGGACCTTAAAATATCCCATCCTACATGGGCTCAAACAAGAATTAGCAACGGCATTAGGTACTCTTTTCAATCATAGTATAAGCACTGGCTTTGTCCTAGCTGAATGAAAAAAAAAACACCATTATCCCCTTGCACAAAGGTGGTGCTTTCACTAGCCATGGGAACTATAGACCTATTAGCCTGACTAGCCTTATCTGCAAGGCCATGGTGAGAATCCTTATCAACAAAGATATTGGTAACCTCCAAACATCTGACCCTATTCAATTTGTATTTGTCAAAGGGAGATAATGCCTGTTAAACCTGGTGGACTTCTTTGAAACAGTCACTAAGGCCCTTGATGAAGGTAAATCTATGCATACAGCCTACCTAGACTTAGCCAAGGCTTTTGACACTATCCCCCACTGAGGCATAATTGATAAACGCACCAGCTAGGTATCAACCCGTATTTCATTAGATGGGTCACTAATTGGCTCACTGATAGAACCCATATCGTCAAATAGGGGAATCCACCTCCAACAGCAGACCTGTAACCAGTAGTGTTCCACAGGGATCTGTTCTGGGACCTGTACTGTTTGGAATTTATTTCTCAGAAATACAACCTAAAACTAAAGGTCTGTGGTTGACGAAGTCTGCTGATGACTGCAAACTAGGAGTGGTCATAGAATCCCCAAATGATGTCAACATCCTACAAGAGGGTCTTACACAAACAAATGATTGATGCCAAAGTCATGGCCTTAAACTCAATGCAAAAAATGTATTATCATCCCTTTCAGTAAGAGTGATGTTCCTGATAACTAACACATCAGTAACAATACCCTAAGTACACACTCAGTTGTGAGAGATCTGGGCACACAGGTTGATAACAATCTTACCTTTGATCACTATGTCTCCACAGTAGTACGAAGGGCATTCTATATTGCTCATCTCATAAGTAAGGGCATTGCCTCCAGAAAAAAAAAGAAGTTATAACCTCCTTGTACTCTTCCCTCATCAGGCCAACAACTGATTAAAATGCCCCTTTTGGTATGTTCCTTTCCAAGCACCTGGAGCAATTGGAGAGACAACAAGGGTTCCTCCCAAGGAAAATTCAAGGTCTTCAGCATCTGCCCTATGAGGATCACCTGAAATCACTGTCACTTTATTTTGCTTCATACAGACTACTCAGAGGTGATCTCTGCCTTGCATATAAGGCAATCTTTGACCCTGCTTTATTGGAAATGCTACATATCCGTAAGTCAAATGGTACATGGATTACTTGCTCTAATGGACATAACTTGGTATGTGACATTAATAGAATCTGCTGGAGATACAGATTTGTCTCCCAGAGGTATCACACCTTTGAAACAGATTCCCACTTCATGTCAAGCAGAACACCTCATTGGCCCTTTTCAAACGCAATCTGGACGATTGGATGGGTAACCATAAATTCACCCCAGGGGTTCCACCTATGTCTCTCTTGGACAGGGATGATAGGTGCTGATCATGGAACTAAGGGTAAAACTTGGCTAGGCTGGTAAGGGCCCTAGGGTCATTAGCCTAGTAACCTCCTATGATCCTATGATTGTATGATTTTTGTTGAATTTACATTGATGCCAGGATTCAATAAAATCTACATGGTGGTTTTTCACTGTGTTTATGTCACTGAGCGATGCTTACATGGCCGCAGGAAAATCTGAATTCAGTAACCGCAGTGTAGAGGCATGCACTCCCAAGGAAACAACTGAAACACCCTGGCATGCTAATCAGCTGCATAAGCAGCTGATTAGTATGCTAATTAAACCAGGAAACATACTGAAGCAATTCAACAAGCTGGAAAGGAAACATGTAAACTCCATGCTGGTGTTCTGTTTTTATTCCAAAACTTTTGGAATAAAGCCATGGAAAGGAGTCTAAATGGCAGACCTCTCAACCTTTTAAAGCAAGAAATCTGACTAAAGCCGTCAATAATGGGTGGACAAAGGCTCAAAAATAGGGACACTTTTTAAATATTAGTCTTATAAACTTGGAAAACTGATAGAATAACAGGTTTTGGATTAATATCAATTTTCTGAAGAGTATAACATCTGAAATTCATATGTCTGCCATTATTTTCTGACGTTAACCCTCTATTGCCAGAAAATGACAATTTTATGAGAAACTGGCCAAAATATTGACAAAAATCTGGATAGTCTGGAAAAACTGTACAGCTGAGAGGTATGCCACATGGATAGTGTAAAATGTGTGAGATTTGTACAGAACTAACCCTGATATGTGACAGCAGGCTGGATGTAATAAAAAGAGAGGAACAAAAGCAGTCTTTGTGCCAGAACAGGAGAGCAGCTTTATTCTCCCACCCCCAAATGACCAGTACACACTGTTAAGTAATACAGACTACTAATACAGCTAAAGGTGTAAGTGTGTACTAATGAAAATAAATATAAAAAACATTGCACAGACTATTCATAGTTACATGTCAGCATATGCAATATGCAATATGTAGATGATGAAATACAGGCATATCCATCTAAAAAGCAGTATTCCTCTGTGCAGATTTATACAAAAGTAATATCCTCCTTTCTGTGTTCAGCATTCAGCTCCCCTTCAGTTTCCCTAGCTACACAGTTGCCGACAGTGTAGATTCAGGGCTGTCAGCACTGTGAAGATGTAAATGATATCTGAACTCATTAGAATTGCTGAATAAAAAAAATGGATCTGTGTAGGGATGTAAACATAGTTCAAGTGCTCCCTCAGTGTTTGTGTTTATGGGATGGCAACTGTGAATACTTATATCAGATGGGCGTGTCAGTGTAAACTTACAAAGTGTTACATGTAGGTCTGTCAAGGTTGTAAATGCAAGTAAGCATGCACAATTCACAGGTTCTGTTTCATTAACATCCAACCTCCTCTTAATTTGTTGACAAATTGTGTTTTTAGTAATGTTTAGTATGAGAAACGAAAAGAAAAAACTAAAAAGGATGAAATAGTTGAAATGGGGAAAAACAATATATGACAAAAATGTTAACACTCATGAGATATTTCTATATAGGTCTGGATTTTAACTCTTACTCCTATGCACCTTCAGACTACATGATGGGTGCCTTGTCCCTCTTTGTCTAACAAACAGCTTTGTAGCAAAGAACTGAAGTCATTCATCACACAGCCAGCTGCAACAGAATGTGCACTGATATCAAACCATAAACTGTTATTTGTACATTTATTATATTTATTATGTATGGGTGCAGTGCACTTAGTGATCACACAACCTGTTATCATTATTGATTACAAATATACAGCTCTGTCTTACCTTTCTGTTTTTTTCTGGTCATTCGTTAGTTATCTGACCAGTACTCTGAGACATGCAGTCTATAAGCCATGCTTTATCATTGGCCTTAAAATGTATTAGGATATTAAATGGAAATAATATTATGTGCTTTTACCAACAAGTGAAGGGCAGGTTGGGTGGCACAAACAAGCATAGACTGCAGTTGGGGGGGGGCAAAAGGAAGTTACTGTTATGGCACATACAATGGTACAACTGTTCTCTTGAAGGAGGCAAAGCCAAGTTACTGTTATGGTACGTATATAGACTGTTCTTTTGGGCGGCAAAGGTGAGTTACTGTTATGGCACAAACAAGGATAGGTTGATCTTGTTAATCTCATTGTTTTGCATCCTGTCTATTGTTTGATCCTGTGAGGGTTGTGAAGTCAGAATGCAATGTGTACCTTTACTTTCTAACTTCTCTCTTTAATTATTTTCCAGTACAAACATATGGTGCTAAACCTACGGCATGCAGTGATCATCAGTACTTTTTAGAGACATGATTGTGTGAATCTTTGAGGCCTACTACTTAGTAATTGGCACATATAAGTCAAATAAGTCTCTGCTGTCACATGTTACATTAATGTTTGTACAGATCTCTCACCTTTTACGTGCTTAACATAAGAAGTGATGAAATACAAGGATGTGCCATAATATTATTAAACAATACACTTCAGGTTCAGAACTTACCTTGTAAATACAGCAGTTGCCACAGTGTTAGTCCAGGACTGACTATCTGAGGCAAGCAGTACACAGCCAATACATGGGGGTGTAAAGTTTGTGTGAGCTGCTTAGCATCATTGTTACTATATGTATAAGAGTAAGAGGAAGGTTTTAGGCCCCTAGGAGGTGAGTGAGTGTGCTATGCATTGTCTCTTAGCCAATGCAAGGGCATACTGAGCACTCCTACATCTGCCTACACCCACAGCAGCTGGTGGTTTCCTCTCTGACTTCTCATCTTCCTGTGGCTGTGGTGACCTTGGCATTGGTGGTGTGATGTCTGCCTTTCCCCTTGCTGATCCTTCTGCAGTTGTTTCCTCAGGATTATGTTGTGCAGCATGGCACATACTGTGAAGAATTTGGTACATGTCCATAGATTGCACTGCAAGGCTCCCCCAGATGTATCTAGGCACTGAACTGTGACTTCAGCAGGTCAAACACATGATCTATGACATTTCAGGTTTGAGCATGTGCATCATTACGGTGTTCTTCTGTGGGTGTGTGTGCATATCTGATAGGTGTCATCAGCCACAGTTTCAATCCATAACATGCATATCCCAGTAAATTACCTTGTGTGATATCCCCTCCCTCAGCAAACATCTGGTACAGTTAGGAGATGTGCCAGATATGTGAGTCATGGTAACTGACAGGGTTGCCAGCACACACACTCAAGATGATTCCCTTCGCATTACACAAGACTTGGCAGTTGATAGAGTGGTAGCTGTTTCTGTTAATGTAGAGCCTACCCTGTTCCCTAGATGGTGTCTTCATTGCTACATGAGTGCAATCTATGGCCCCCAGTACTTCAGGTTAGTGTGCTACCTAGTAGAACTGTTGCATATTTCTAGCCCTATCCTCAGAACTATGGGGAAAATACATGTGCTCACTGGCATATTGGAGCAAAGCATCCAGCAATTGGTGGAGTATCCTGGATGCTGATGCCTGTGACACCCCCAACATTCCTCCTGCTGGTCTCTGAAAGGTACCTGTAGCTATGATTCTAAGGTCTACACAAACCTTAGCTTCCACTGGGATGAGTTCCCTGGGGTTGGATCTGGCTCTGAGTTGAGGACGGCAGAGGTTGCAGTGTTCCTGTAGTGTGTCTCTGTCCATCCTGTAGCACTCCATGTGTCATGTAGGTTGTGATAAGATAAATGTGGTCTGGAAACACTTCTCCTTCTCAGCCTACACTTACTGGCAGCAGCAACAGCACTGGCTTTAGCCTGTAACACATCCAAAGGGGTTAAAGCAGCAGCAGCCCCTAACATTCTCTTTGTGTAGACTTCCCACGTCTGTCCTGTAAAAGTTTTTAAATCTGTAGGAAAAAACAGAATTGAGTCTACATGGATGCTTTATAGCTGATTGAAAAGCTCCACCAGATTAGTTGATTAGCATGCAGTTCAGCTGCTTATGCTGCACTTAGCATCTGTGAAACACAGACAAAGACAAATGTAATCCATTAATAATCTACACCATTATAAAAAAAGCAGATATGTAGCTAGCCAAACCGATGTTGAAGAGAATTGTATAGTTTGCAAGACTGCAAAAATGCTTTTTTTTTTCAGGATATATCTAAACAGAGGATTATAGAACTTCAGAAGTTAAGCTTGAATTTTGTCACCTACATACTGCATATGCTGAAAATCTAAAGCAATACCTTTACACTTTATTCTGTATGCATTACTTACAAGTGTGCTGATGGCATTGGCATGTTTGTCAAGCCATTTCACAGGTATACATGATTGGCAATATGTGAAAATGCAATGCTCTGTGATAAATATCATAGGATTACAGGATCATAGGAGGTTACTAGGCTACTGGCCTTAGGGCCTTTACAAGCCTAGCCATGTTCTACCCCATTCCCTCATAGACAGAGATAAAAAGGCTATATTAGCACACAAATATATGATCAGCACCAACTGCCCCTATCCAAAAGGGACATAGGTGAAATCCACAAGGTGAATTTAAAGTTTCCCATCCAAATTTCCAAGTGCCGCTTAAATAGGGTCAGTAAGAGCTCTGTTTAACTTCAATTGGGAGCTTATTCCAGAGGCATGGCAGCCTCTGGGGGACATGTCTGTCTCTCCAGGAAGTCCTGTTTATGTTGCAGGCTACGTTAAGGCCTCTAGAGTGAGTAAGTCTTGTCCCATTAGATTTGTGGATGTGCAGCATTTCCATTAAGGCAGGCTCCAAGACTGCTCTGTAGGCCAGGCACAATTCACATCTATGCTGTCTGTATGATACAGAGTATACTGACAGTGCCTTCAGTCTGTCTGTGTAGGTCATGTGATGAAGGCCTTGAATTTTCTTGGTGAGAAACCTCTGAGGTCTCTCCAGCTGCTGCAGGCATCTGGTGAGGTACCTACAGAAGGGAGCATTGTACTCTATTATTGGTCTGATAAGGGATGAGTACAGAGGACTTATAACTGCCTTTGTTTTGGATGTTATTCCATTACGTATAAGATAGGCAATGTAGAAGGCCTTCCTCACCACTGAGGACATGTGATGATCGAAGTTGAGGCTGCTATCAACCTGGGTTCCCAAGCCTCTCACCACTGGGTTTTAACTTGGGGGGGTATTGTTAATGCTGTAATTGCTGGGACTTCACCTTTACCAAAGGGGATGATAATACATTTTTCTTCATTAAGTTTAAATCCGGGGCTTTGGCACCAATCATTTGTCTGTGGTGACATCATTTTGGGTTTCAATGATTTACAGTCATCAGCAAAGTTGTTAAGCCACAGACCATCTATTTTCACTTAAAATTCTGAGAAATAGAATCAAAATAGAAGTAGACCCAGCACAGATCCTTCTGGATCATAGGATCAAAGGAGGTTACTAGGCTAATGGTGCCAGGGCTCTTACAAGCCTAGCCATGTTCAACCTGTGTTCCCAAGTCTGTCTAGTTCAAGCAGACGCTAAAATCAGCACCTATTGCCCCTGTCCAAGAGGGACACAAGTGGAGCCCCTGGGGCAAATTTCCAGTTACCCATCCAGTCATCAAAATTATGCTTAAATAGGACCAATGAGGGGCTTTGTTTAACATGAATAGGAAGCTTGTTCCAAAGGTGGGGCAACCTTTGTAAGACAGATCTGTATCTCCAGCAAGTTCTGTTGATGTCACATGCCAAGTTAAAGTCCTTTCTGCGAGTGACCTGTGTGCCGTTTGACTTGTGAATGTGCAGCATTTCCATTAAAGCTGGGTCAGAGATTGCTCTACATGCAAGGCACAGGTCGCCTCTGAGCAGTCGGTATGACACAGAGTAAAGTGACAATGATTTCCGTCTATCTGCATAAGACAGATCTTGAAGACCCTGAATTTTCGTTGTAAGGAACCATTGTGAGACCACCAGTTGCTGCAGGTGTTTGGAAAGGAACATACCAAAAGGAGCATTGCACTCTATTATTGGCCCGATGAGGGAAGAGTAGAGGTGGTTATAACCTTTTTTTCTGGAGGCAGTGCTCTTACTCATGAGATGAACAATACAAAATGCCATTCTTACCACTGTGGAGACATGATAATTGAAGTTAAGGTTGTTGTCAACCTGTGTGCTCAGATCTCTCACCAATGACTGTGTGCTTAGGGGATTGCTGTTGATGTGGTAGTTTGCAGGAACATCACTCTTGCTGAAGGGGATGATAATGCATTTTTTTGCATTAAGTTTAAGACCATGACTTTGGCACAAGTCAATAGTCTGCATAAGACTTTCTTGCAGGATGTTGACATTGACAGTTTGCAGTGATCAGCAAACTTTGTCAGCCACAGTCCTTTAGTTTAAGCCTGTAATTTGGAGAAGTAGATTCCAAACAGTATGGGTCCCAAAAATGATCACTGTGGAACACCACTGGTTACAGCTCTGCTGAATGAGCTGGGGTCTCCTGTTTTAACCGTATAAGTTCTATCAGTGAGCCACTTTGCAACCCACCTGACAGTATATGGGTTGATACCCAATTGAGTGAGTTTATCAATGATGCCTGAGTGGGAGATTGTGTCAAAGGCCTTGGCTAAGTCTAAGTAGGCTGTATGCACAGATTTGCCCTCATCTAGGACTTTGGTGATTGTCTCACAGAAGTCCAACAAGTTTAACAGGCATGATCTCCCCTTGACAAAGCCAAACTGGGTGGGGTTGAGCATTTGGAGATTTCCTGCATCTTTGTTAATAAGCTCCAAGATGATTTATTCCATGGCCTTGCAGATAAGGATGGTCAGGCTAATGGGTCTATAGTTCTCAGGGTCCATGGATACACCCCCTTTGTGCAAAGGGATGATGGTAGCTGTTTTCCATTCTACTGGGATGAAAGCAGCGCTTAGGCTGTGATTGAAAAGCATGCTCAATGGTGATGCTAATTCCTGTTTTAACCCATGTAGAACACAGCCCGGGATGTTGCTGGTCCCATACAAGCTGTGTTTATGGCCTTGGAGAGGGCATTTAAGACCTGTTTTTGGAGATACAAGGTGGAAGACAGGTGTTTTGGATGCTTTGGGGAATATGTGGTGGGGACAAGGTTGTGAAGTTTTCACTGAACCTGTCTGCCAGCAGGTGTGCTATATCCACAGGTTCTATAAATGTAGTACCATTAACTACCAGTTCAGTGCAAATCTGGGCCTTACCTTTGAGGTTATGGATGTAATAACAAATGCCTTGTGATTATACTTAGTTAGGGAAGCTAATTTGGATTTGTAGTTAGCTTTGGAGGACTTCACTAGGAGTCTTGTTTGCTTGTTTAAGTTGAGAAGGGATTGTGTCCAGTTTTGAGACTATTCCTTCCTACTCTTAGACAGCAATTTATTTCTCCTATCATATAGCCTATTAATGGCAGTTATCCACCAGGCAGGTTTGTTTTTCCTTGAAGAACTTGCTTTGGTTCCATCAGATACATCAGAGTCAGTACAATTGTACAGGTGCTTGTATAAAGCATTGGTGTATAACTCAACATAGGTGTCTGTTCTATCAGTCAGGGGAGGGGCTATGAAGCTATTTATGCCATCATGTAAGTGGGTTTAATTGCCTTGGAGAATTTTTTGTCTAGTTGTAGCTAAGGGGGAGGGGTCTAATAATATAGTTACTTTTAACGAGACTAATTTGTGGTCAGATCTCACCAGGGATGGCCACACACTTGGGATTGTACAGTGGTCCCCATTTCACTGAGCACCAGGTCCAGGATGTTTGAGCCCCTTGTGGTTGTGTCAACCAGCTGGTCCAGGACATTGGAGTTAACGAAGCCCAGGAACCTTTGGGCAAGTGAATTAGAACACATATAATTTACCCTGTCTATGGACAGGTAATTAAAGTCACCCAAAACTAGGGTGTTTGGTTGTATCTTGATTGACTCAAGTAGATCCAAGTAGGCTGAGTTGATGTTCTGATGTCCTATTGCTGTCTATGACCTGAAGAGGGGTCTTACCTACAGTCAATTGCACCTGAAGCAATTCAAGGGAATCATGCTGTTTAACCAATCTAAGGGTGTATTTGCCTTTAATGAATATTGACACACCACCTCCTTTAGTTCTCATGCCTTCAGTTTGGGGTCTGAATGTGTAGAAGGAAATGTAACCCGGTATAGCTAGGGTGCTGTCCACAGCCTTAAACCACGCCTCTGTGACTGCACACATGTCAGCATCCTCCAGGGTGAGGACTGCTTCCAGTGAGTGCAGTTTCTGGTTTATACTCCTAGAGTTAAGCAGAATAATGTTGAAATTGTTTTTAGAGTGTATTTTTATGTCAGGAATTTTGTTCTTGTGACATTGCTTAAAAAAGGCACTATGGGAATGGCAAGAGTCTTAGCCAGTAACTGAAATACCAGGGGTGGGAGATGAAGACCATCTCTGACAAAGCATTGAGGTTTGTTGACCTTGTCATCCCAGGCTGACAGATACTGGAACCCCTTTGAATAACACCAGAAACTAAGCTAGTTGTTGAAGTCAATCATTTTTTGTTTGTATTGAGGTATCATCCTAGGGAAAGGAAAAATTCTTATGGCTAGGGACATTCAGGCCTGAGACACATAATCCGAAAGCTTAGTCATGTCTCTCTTCATATAGTCCAGTGAAGTACATCTCAAGTCATTCGCACCACCATGAACTATGACAAAGTCATAGCAGTGCCTGTTGTTGACAGACTTGAGTGCATGTG
This sequence comes from Protopterus annectens, assembly GCF_019279795.1. Lineage (NCBI taxonomy): Eukaryota > Metazoa > Chordata > Ceratodontiformes > Protopteridae > Protopterus > Protopterus annectens. The sequence continues at coordinate 1,271,166,941 of NC_056747.1, forward strand.
TGATGTGTTGGATCCTGGCACCTGACAGACAGCTGACCATGACCTATTCCTTATCCAACTTGGTGAGAAGGACATCTGTGTGTCTCACAATTGAGTCACCTATGACTAAGATGTTTGTTTTTGTGTTATGCATTAGGGGCTTGAGTGGTGAGACACTGGTGTGTGATGTATATTATGTGTACTATGTTCTGCAGAGGATGCATTATGTGAAGGGTGCTTGTGTTTGTGGTTGGGAGGTCTCTGATGTTTAGGTAAGCTTCTTCTCTGTATATGTAGGTTTATGTTTGTAGTAATGGGTCTGCTGGTAGCGGTGGAATCCCTTACTTTAACTGTATGCATTATGTTGGTGAGCCAGTTGGCTACCCATCTAATGGCATATGGGTTTATGAGTGGGGAATAGTGTCAAAGACCTTGGCTAGGTCAAGATAGGCAGTATGCACAGCTTGGCCTTCTTCCAAGGCTTTGGTGACATTTTCAAAGAAGTGCACCATATTTAGCAAGCATGGTCTGCCTTTAAAGAAACAAAATTGGGTCAGGTTAAGAGTTTGAAGGTCTTCTATATCCTTGTTGATTAGGTCCATGATGATTCTCCCAGGGTCATTTGAGGGACCATCTTTGTGCAAAAGGATCACAGTTGCAGTTTTCCATTTGGGTGGGACAAAGCCAGTACTTAGACTGTGATTGAAGAGAGTATCCAATGATAATGCCAGCTCCTGTTTTAGACAATTTAGTAAGCAGCCTGGGATGTTGACTGGTCCCATAGAGGCTGTGTTTTTGGCCTTGGAGAGGGCAGTTATGACCTGCTTATTGGAGATACTAGGTAGAGGACTGGTGAAGGTATATTTTGGGGCATGATTGGTGGGGACAGTGGAGTGAAGTTTTTGCTGAACCTGTCTGTTAGCAGGTTGGCAATTTTCGCAGGTTCTGTATGAGTAGTACCATCCATTACTAGTTTGTTGCAAATCTGAGCCTTCCATTTCAGATTCTGGATGTAGTTATAGAATGCCTCATGATTATCCTTAGCCAGGGGTGATAATTTGGTTCTGTAGTTAGCTTTGGAGATGTCTAATTTGCTTATTCAAGCTTTGGAGGGTGTCTTTCCTCTGTTGAGACCTTTCCTTCTTGTTCTTAGTCATCAGTTTCGTTTTTATGCTGGATGTCTATCAGGGTGGTTTGTTTTGTTGTGAGGATCCTGACTTGATCCATTCAGGAATGGCTGAGTATATGAAATTGTATAGGTGTTTATACAAGGCATTAGTGTACTCCTCAGTATGGGATACACTGCTGTCAGTGGTGAGCAGGGGTTTGAAACTATTTATGCTATTGTGTAGGAGGCTATAGCTTGCTTTGGAGAATTATTTTAATCTTTTTGCTCCATGGGGGGGGGGGGGTGTCTGCTGTGATCCTTTCTTTGAATGAAACAGATTTGTGATCTGACCTTACCAGGGAGGGCCCCACACATGGGGTGGAACAGTGATTTCCCATGTTGGTGAGGACTAGGTCAAGGATATTTGAGCCCCTTGTTGGGGTGCCAACTATCTTTTCCAGAGTATTTGTGTTAACAAAGTCCACAAACCTTAGGTTGATTATGTTAGTGCTTGTATATGTTACCCAGTCAATGGAGGGATAGTTAAAGTCACCCATGACTAGGGTGCTTGGCTGCATTGTGAATGACTCAAGTAGGTCCAGTTCAGCAGTGTGGTTTACCTGGTTCATGGTCGGGGACATATATCTAACAATGATGTGGAGCGGGTCTAATGGTTAAGCTGTTTGCCTTACAAGCAGAAGGTGTGGGGTTTGAGTCTCACAAGGGATAATTGGCTAGGCTGAAAATGGCTCGCAAGTGCAGTTAGCTTAGTACTAATCTATGAACCTATGAACCTATAATTAGCTGGACTTAGAGTAGCTCTAGGGAGTCATACTGTTTAACCAGTCTTTGTCTTTGATGAAGACGGATACATCTTCTCCTTTGGTTCTTTCACATTTATTTTGCAGTCTGAATGTGAGGAAGGCTACCGGGGTACTCTCTGTGGCCTTGCACCAAGTCTCTGATACTGCACAGACATCTGTGTCTTCCAAAATAAGGATTACTTCTAGTGAGTGCAGTTTCTGATTTAGACTTCAGTCATGTTTCTCTTCATATAATTAGTGGGATACATCTCAAGTGGTTCACTCCAACATGGACTATGATGGAGTTATAACGATACTTGTTGAGAGACTTGAGTATGTACGTAATTTGGCATATCCTGTCATTTGACAGACAGCTGATTGTGACCTTCTCCTTGTCCAGCTTGGAGAAGCTCACTATGAAGTCATCTATGACTAAGACATTTGGTTTTTAGGTATTTTGCCTTAGGGGCTTGTTGAATGAGACACTGATATGTGTGGCTATATGTGCATTGGATGCTGTTGGGATAGCATTGTGTATGGACAGTTTGCGTTGGGAGGTCTCTGTTCTTTTGGTTTACTTCTAGTGACTATCTCTGTGTATGTGGGTTTATGTTTTGTTGATTAATGGAAGATGTCAAGTGTGTGCTGATAACCTGTTTGGTATCCGATTTGCTGTTTTGTGTGAGAGAGAGAAAGCACTGATTCCAGATTTATAGTATAGATGCATCTCTCACATATTGTATAGTATGTTTTAGGAGTAAAGGGTTGTCAGTATACATGTGACAGTTCCTACATTACCTCACAATGCCCATGTCCATCAGGCTAGCTGGAGAAATGGTGGGAAACTGTCCGTCCATTATTTCAGGTTTGTTCTGTAGTAAGTAAAGGGGAGAGGGCTGGGTGTCACTGGTTCTGCTGAGGGACTAGTAGAATCGAATAAACTATGGAGGTTTGGGAATAGGTGGTTGCGTCAATGCCGTAAAAAATGTGCAACTGAGCTGCTGTTCAGGCAGCAGTGAGTAACTGTGTAGTGCACAGAGAAACAGGGAAGCTTAAGATGGTTCACTAGTATCTAGCTAGGGAAAAATTGACTTTCTAAGTCTATATACAAATGTTTCAGGGACAGTTCCTTTGATAGCACTTTTAGCATTTCAAAGATGGTTTGTTAACAAAATGTGTAATTTGTCTGTTGTTATGGGTGGTGGAAGCAAAGTTGAGTTAATGTTATGGCACAAACAATGATAGACTGTTCTTTTGTGAGGGGGGTAGCTAAGTGGAGTTACTGTCATGGCAGAAACAAGGATAGACTGTTCTTTTGTGGGGGGGGGTATAGTTACTGTCATGGCACAAACAAGGATAGACTGTTCTTTTGTGGGGGAGTTACTGTTATGTCACAAATAAGGGTATGTTGCTTTTGTTACTCTGATTGTTTTACATCCTGCCTGTTCATATTTCACATCTCTAGACTGTTTTATGTTTCTCCAGTGGGTATAACTGAGTAGCTAGCTTTTCTGTTTTATCTGGAAACAGTTATTTGCTAGTTATGTGATACTTATGTTTATTATCCTTCTGTTGTCTTTCAGGACACCTACGACTATACCACCCAGGCGTGTAAATCCCTGTAGGTCCCCCTTCACTGATGGTGAGAACCAGGTGATAGTAGATGCCTTTAGGCAACATGGGGCTTTTCTACTGAAAAGGGGACGGGGAGATATGGGACACTGTATGCATATATGGCATCAGCTCATGGATGACTTGAATGCCATGGCAGACCATACGAGAAGGTGTGGCACAGGGCTACTGACATGATCACAGCTGCAAGGAGGATAACAGCTGGTGTGGGCAGTGACCAGATAGCTACTGGGCTCTGCTCTGCTAGGGAACCACCATTAACAGACAATGAACAGTTCCTGGCCAATATCCAGGAACCTGAGAGCTTTTAGGAGTCTGCAGTACAGCATGTCCTGGATGTTAGAGCCACACATTCACAGACAGCACGCACATCCCAGGAGGAGCTTCCAGGTAACCTTGGTATCTCACAGTTGAATACTGTTGTATAGTAAGACAGTTAAAATCAAAACGTTAATTCTGTGTCACATTTATTTTTTTAGGGGGGATTGAAAATTGTTACAGTTATACACTTAAGCAGGAGTTGTCAGCCATGTTCTTGTTAAAAGTATACTTATATGTTCATTAAGGGGTAAATGTAATAGCCTCTGTATTACTGTTAATTGTGATGATGTTGCCCATACCTCTTGCTTAACTTCTTCAAGGACCGAGTGGACTACAGCGGAGTATCTCGTCTGCAGATGGTAAGTCAAATATTTTTATGTCAGTACTAATGAGCAATTTAAAGAAATATTTTAGTGTGTGAATTTGATCTCAGCCCTGTTGTGTGTATTGTTGTACTGTCTATAATAGTGGCAGCACTATTAGTTTGTTAGCATATATTGCACTATAGTAGTGCAGGTATTAATTGATTTCTGTTTTTCTTGTTTTTTATCACAGGTGATCATGACAGTGGGAGTGTGGGCCCTGTGTCACCTGATGTCAGTGTATGAGCAGACTCTGATGATGATGTGGCAAAACCGAGGCACAGTTGGAGGGTGAAGAGTTTGAATCTGACACAGAGGTTGACATCTAGCCATCCCCTGCATTTTCATTGGACACAGTCAGTAGGTCTACTCACATCCAGTCCGCTGAGCCCACAGATATTGGACAGGTGGAGAGTGAGGACATGAATCAGGGAAGTGTGGCTACTGTGGCTTCAGTGCATGTTGAGTGTCTGTAGCCAAAGTGTGGGTTTTGGTGCCACACAGGAGGATTAATAGTGGTGATCAGATGGGGCCTGCTGTCCCTTCTCTACCTGGTGCAGGTGTCACTTCCTGTGCCACTCAATGTATGGTAAGGGCCATCATGGAGGCACAGGCACATTCTCATAGGTGCACCAGAGAAATGCTGAGGGTTGTGGATGTGGCACAGTCTGACATGTATGACTGCCTCCACTATGTTGCTGATTCACTGGATCAGATGAATAACATATTGGAACAAGGGGTGCTTGTGATGGACCAAGGGGTGTCTGTCATGGAACAAGCGGTGTCTCTGATGGAACATCTGCTGGGAGGGGAACAGTATCCTTATGAGCACAGGCCAACCACATCATCTGCTGTCAGCCAATGTGGCTGTGACCGATCATACTCACATAGTGGCAGTAGTTCCCCTGCTCTGTCAGTGAGTCTGCTGTCCACACCCAGATATGGCAGGCCATGGGGTCATGGTCCTGGGTGTCCCTGTGAATGGAGTTGTACAGCAGACATTAGTCATGTTTAGGTACCAGCACTGCATCTGATTGCTGGTGTGGATGTGCCAGTGCAATTTCTGCCAGAGCCAGTTCTCATGGTCGGGGATGACACTGATGAACTGGGACCTCTACCATGAATGGCTCACCCCTGTCCAACAGACCAAGATGTAGAGCTAACACAGAGCTTGGCTGTGTTCATGCAGACACTCACACACCAATTTTACCTGGAAGACCCCTACAGACACACAAACAACAGTTAGTCAGTTTATCTCAGTGATCATTTGCTGTTTTATCCCTATGTCTGGCTTCTTCTCCTTCCTACGCACATACACTCACTGGCCTTCTGTATCAGCCTAGGCTTCCTGCCCCCCCCCCCCCAAACACACACACACACACACAATACCCTGTGCAAGTGATGATAACTGTGCCATATCCATGTTTTCTATCTTTTGGATTTAGGGATACAAAAGCTAAGTCTGATGCTCAGGGTGCATAGCTAACTTAGTGCATAGTATATCTGTCTGTGTTTGCGTTGTTGAACTGGTCATTGTACCTTTGACTTAGATTGGCCTTGGAATGTTAGACAGTTAATAGCATCAAAATTTCACAACGTTATAATGAATGCTCTTGTAAGGGTGGTGAGGTCAGAAACTGCAATGTGTATCATTACTTTCTAACTTCTCTAATGATCTTCCAGGACAAAAGTATGGTGCACATCATAAGTCATGCCATCGTATTCAGTTCTTAGGATTGTATGACAGTACTGTAGTCAAACCTCATCAGAACAGTAATATAGTATAATGCTCTCTTTTGCATGTACCTCTACAGACACATGCAGCAACTGGAGAGACCACAGGGCTTTCTCAGGAAGAGAAATCGAATCTGAGTTTCCTGTAACTTCCACTTCCCTTGAAGTTGTGCTGTAACCTGTGATTATCAGCGTGGCCACTTTATGCTACTGTGTTTGGACTTCCATCAGTAGCATTGTCTTCAAGACTTAGCACGCTGTCTTAAATTCATCTGCCAACTTTTTAACATTAAATTTATTTAGTTGGAAACACTGTATAACTGACTGGCTGGACCAGTTGCATATTTTGCATTCCCCACGTGGTTTTAAGGTACGCCACTCACCTAGCCTCTATAACGTAGAGCTGTTAGGAGTGTTACCCACACTTCCACACTGCGCGTTTGCCGTGCTGCATGTAAGTACCTCGCCCTATTTATTTTTCACTCCTTTTTTCACAAATAAGTATTACATGTTACTTAGATAGCAGTGTTGTTAACTCGCCTTGGCCTATAGCAAGACCCTCACTCTATCTGTGCATCTCCACTCATAGAAATGACTATGACAGTGATATAATTGCTGCCTAGCTGCCTGTTTTATTTAACTGTTGTACCTCTTGTATTCCTTTCCACTCGTACAGGAGGCTACAGTTAATGCTTAACGCTGCCTACCCACAAGTGCTTTTTAACTGCCTGAACCCTTGTTCTCTGAGACAGTCTAGCATATGTAGCGCTGTTCCCACTTTAGGGTGTGACCTATCACTAGTTTTTCCCCTCTATTTTGGACAGTAACCTTATTCCTGTGAGTTTATGGCACATACTAATGCGCTGAAACTGTTAGCTGACATTGAATGTTCTACAAGATAATATTGTTAACTAAGTTTAACTTTGGATTGTGTATACTGCCTGTTTTCTGCAAAATATTTAACAGCCTAATTCTTATAGCTTAAAGAATTGTAGTATTGTTTTGGCTGTGCTACCCTATTGTCTGGAACTGTTTCTTTATCTGATTTGTTGCACTTTTTTCCATTTTCTTGATACCATATTTTGTGTACCTGCTTGCTAACCACTATGTCCCTGACTCTATTAATTCTGATCTGATATGACCTAAAGAAATAGTAATGTTTTATGATGTTACTCACTGCTTTTACTCTAATCATAATATTAGTATGTGTTTAATACTGGGTCTTGCTTAATACCCCACAAGTAGTTAGGACTAGACTATAATATGAGCCTTTGGCATCTAGACTTAAGCAGAGTAGTATTCCTAAGCTTTTCTTAGATGAGTAAAGGTGTTAAATGATTTTATTATTGTGATATTTGTCTAATATCCTAAACAACTTTGCCTAATTGCTGTGTCCATAGCTGCCTTTTTGTGCTTAATTTGCTTTTTTCTTCTCTATAACCTACCCAGCTTTCAACCCTTAACCTGCTGTAGACTTGTGAATCTTCCTGCCTGCCCTATAAGGACCCCCCTCAAAACAAAAGACAGCCATCTCACCTGCAAGGAAGTTATAATCCTACTCTCAAAACCCCTCCAGTTAAAGAAACAGTGAAAGTATGTTTGTCCTCTCATATAGGCTCTGAAGCTGAATTGTACATTTTAAAAGAATACAAAGAAATATCTGTAGTCTAGTGTTCTGTGTAAAACCTCCCTCTTGAGCCAGATACCTAACAGCCATACCCCTCAACTACCCCAGAAAAAGCTTGTCTTATTTTTCATTGTACACTCTAGCTGTGTACAACTCCTTCTTTCCCTCTCTCTTATTGCTGCCTATAGTTGGAACCTTTGACCATTAAGTGGCTCCCTATACCATGCTTCTGGAACATCTCCTAACTCTCCCCATACTTGTATTACTACGGTCCACTCTGTACCTTTATTGGCGTATCTGACTCTATGCTATCTTGTCCCTCTCCCTCCAACTATTGACTTTGCCTAGTCCTTATCCCTTGTCACTGTATAACATAAACTTGTGCTTCCTCTTACCTGGAACTTCCAACTGCTCCACAGTAATCTGCAGCTACAGACTGACTCTGGGAGCTCTCCAGTCACTTGCTCTAACCCACTCCATTCGTCTTGTGGGCTCACTCTGCTCCCCTACCTTACCTCCAAATTCCAAACACCCCTAGTGCATCTAAACTTCTACTTCTGTGGCCACACCCCCATCCTATGTCAACCTATAGCCTACTCTATCTTGTTACATAACAGTTAAACTCCTAATTACTTACTATCTCCCATTACCTAATCCTCCGTTTATAGCCCCACTAATTAGCTTTCCTTTTGACTATACAATTATCCTACTGCTTACCTTTCCTATCACCTCACTATGCCTATCCCAGGCATACCTAAACTCTTTAACTTGTTCCTTTATCTTATAATTCTCCCCACTCTACTTATATCACATATCCTCACCACTTATGAATATCCTAACCTTACTAGATTTCAACTTCCCCTAAAACAAACAACTCCACTCTCTCTTCTACCCCCTTCAATCCACTGCAACATAACATCCTCATCATCCTACCTTCTACCTCTGTTTCACAGGCTTAATCACATTAAGTACCTCCAACTTAGAAAACTTTACTCTAATTTCTGTAAACTCTCAAAACACACACATACTCCACAACAACACCTACTACTACATGATGACATTCATCCAAATCCAGGCCCAAACAACACCATCCCTGATCCCCAACCTCTCCACCCCACTAGCTCTTATATCCCAATTTGTGGCCCCAACTCTCTTCTCATAGTTTACCTCAACATTCATAGCTTAAACAACAAAGTTACACAACTACATGCTCTGCTAGGTTTATATTCTTTTGACATCTTATGTCTAACAGAAACTTGACTCAAGCCAGTAACCAGGAACAATGATATAATACCACCTGGATATAATATCCTGAGACTAGATCGTCCAAACAAAAAAGGTGGTGGAGTAGCAATATTGTACAAATCTAAATTAAAAATCACAACAGCAGATACCCAAGCTCCATCTCCAAATAATGCTGAAATCTTAAATACTAAACACCAGATTAATGCAAAAAAAAAATCCCTATACATTATTTGTGCCTATATCCCTCCAGGTAATAACATTAATACTCTTGAAAATGCTCTAAGCTGGCTCTCCACATCCTTCCCACAAGAAACCATACTCCTTGGAGATTTTAATATTGATTGGAATTCTTGTACCACAGCCAAACCAACTAATCACATAAACCTCTATGGCTTCTATCAAACCATCACCTCTCCCACCAGAACGCACAAACCTAGCAATAAAAAAAGCACATTTGACTGGATATTAGTTAATATCAGTCCTCTCTCATATAAAACAGGTGCACTGCCTGACGATATTAGTGACCACGCCCTTACCTTTATAACTAGACACAAGACCACTATTCCCAACCAAATTACCCTTAGATCTACCCAGAACAAGAAAAATCTAAACCTAGACAGCTACCAAGCTGAGCTCAAAGCTTGCAATTAGTCACACCTAAAATACTTACCAGTTGATGTGGTGTCTTACTTTAACTCCAAATTCTTGCAAATTCTTGAACACCATGCTCCTTGGCTCTCCAAAGAGACCCGGCACAAAATGCTACAAAGAAATAAGACTTGGTCCAAATGGAGATTTACTAAAGATCCAACTGACCACCAAAACTACAGACAACTTAGAAATGTTACAAAGAAACTAATTATTCTTGTCAAAAAAACTACTACCATAAACTCCAAAAAAATAACAAAAAAACCCACAAAAAGTCTGGTCAGGTATTACTAGGCTACTTCATCCAGGACACTCCAAAACCCCTACCCCCTCTAACTTGACTCAGAACTCTCCTATCCAAATTGCAGATACATTTAACAAATTTTTCTCTGAAACTGTTAAATCATTAGCAAATACCTTATCCCCCGCTAGTGCCATTTTAGCACCCTCATCAGCCAATAAACCTCCTGCATTTACTCTTCAACCAGTTCGAACATCACTAGTCCATGCACTTCTTCATAAACTTAAACCTTGTACACCATCAGTTGACCTCCTCCCAGTCGAATATATCCAAATGGCAGCTAGTGTACTAGCCTACCCTATTTCCATCTTAATAAACAGAACCATTACAGAAAGTTCTATCCCTTCACTTTGGAATGTCTCCCATATAATTCCATTGCATAAGGTTGGTAACTCAGCTGAACTGTCTAACTTCCGACCTATAGCCCTACTCTCTTCTTTAGCAAAAATCATGGAGAAATGTATCCACCGGCAGCTACATGATCATCTCCTACAAAACAATCTGCTGGCTGATTGTCAGCATGGCTTTAGACCATTCCACAGCACTACAACTGCACTCTTATCCTTCTCTGACTGTTATTAATAAAAATCGTGATAACAACTTGCTTTTCTCTGCTCTCTTTATAGACCTCTCTAAAGCCTTTGATATGGTGAATCATCAATTAATGTTAGATACACTACAATCTCTTTCCTTCGATATTCAGGCAGTCAAATGATTTAAGTCCTATTTAGGTAACAGACAACAGGCACACTGACGTCCCGCTCACCAGGCTGAACAAGGAGAAGGTCACGGTGAGCTGCCTGTCGGGCGCTAGGATCCGCCACATAACACAAGCACTCAGGTCACTCCAAGGCAAGTACAAATATGACTCAGTCATTGTCCATGCTGGTGTGAATGACCTGAGACGTACCTCCCTGGACTACATGAAAAGAGACATAGAGGAGCTCTCTGAGTATGTAGCCCAGGCTGGTTTGAGCCTGACCTTGAGTAGCATCTTACCATCACCAAGAATGATGCCACAATATGAAGACAAGATGATCAAGTTCAACAATTGGCTTAAGTATTGGTGTCATTCAAAGGGGATCCAATGCCTGTCAGCCTGGGATGACATGCTCGACAAGCCACGATGCTTCGCTAGGGAAGGCTTGCACCTGTCACCCCTGGGCTTTCGGATATTGGCAAAGGCTGTTGCTACCCCCATAGTACCTTTTTAGGCAAGGCTCAAAAGACAAACCCACCTCCATAGGTATCACAAGGGATAAGAAACTAAGAGTAATGCTACTCAATGCCAGAAGTCTAAACCTCAAGATGCACGCACTCGAAACTCTCCTTACCATGGAGAACATTGATATCTGTGCAGTAACAGAAACCTTGTTCAAGGCTCCCGAGAGCACCCCAGAACTACCAGGTTATACCTCATACCATGCCTTTCAGCCCCAAAACTTGGACCGAACCACAAAAGGAGGGGGAGTATCAATATTCGTCAAAGATACCCACACCTCCAGGTTGGTGGCACAGCACAAAGCATCAGAGACTATCCATGTGCAACTAACAGTGGGTAAAACTGCCTTCCAGTTTATAGCCTGCTTCAGACCACCCTCCCAAACCCAGGAACCCCACTCGGCCTTCCTGAGAACACTGGAAAATATGAAGGTCTCTCCAAACACCATTATATTGGGCGACTTCAACTACCCAAACATAGACTGGGAGCATTACTCTAGCTCCAACACCCTAGCCCAAAGGTTCCTAGAATTTATAAACTCAAATGCTATGGAACAACTTGTTACCACTCCCACAAGAGGGAAAAACATACTGGTCCTGATCATCACCAACATGGGGACTTTATGCTCCAGACCAGAAGTGTATCCCTCACTGGTAAGATCAGACCATAAACTAATCTCACTGGATATTCACATCCCGACCCCACCCCCTGCCCAGAAAACCACAGTGAAAAACTTCTCTAAAGCAAATTTCACACTCCTCAAAACCAAGGTGGAATCCTTCAAAGCCCCCGGGCCTGTGGAAAATACGGCCCAGACCGCAGAATCCTTTATAAATGCATTCTATGAACACCTTCAGGAATGCATGGATCATGCAATCCCAAATAAAACCAAGACCCAATCCTCCAAAGGCAGACGTCCTGTCTGGTAGATCCCAGCCATAAACAAACTATGCAATAGAAGGAGGAAGCTACTACATGATAGAGCAAAATTCCAAAAAGGGAAGGCATCTCTGATCAGTATTAGCAAAAAACTACGGGCACTCATAAAATCGTCTTAGGCCAGCTTTGAGAAAAAAATTGCACAGGACACTAAGGATAATCACAAGGCTTTCTTTAGTTATGTTAATAACCGGGGTGGGAATTCCCAGATATGCACAGAATTAGTCAAAAATGACAAAAAATACACCGAACCCACAGACATTGCCAACATGCTAGCTGACAGGTTCAGCGCAAACTTCTCCCCCCCTCCCCACCAAGAGGGCAAATATCTATCCCAGCAGAGTGCTGCCCCTCTGACATCTCAGATGCTCAGGTAAGAGCCGCCCTCTCAAAAGCAAAAAAACACAGCATCAATGGGACCAGACGGTGTCCCGGGCTTCGTCCTACATGAACTCCAAGAAGAGCTAAACCCAAACATAAAACTACTGTTCAATCTCAGCCTTACTACAGGATATGTACCCAAAGAGTGGCGTACAGCAACAGTGGTCCCTCTCCACAAAGGTGGTGACTCAATGGATCCTGGAAACTATCACCCCATAAGCCTGACTAACTTGGTCAGCAAAGCTATGGAAAGGATCATCATGGACCTCATAAATAAAGATATTGGGGACCTACAGACACTGGATCCTACCCAGTTCAGCTTTGTTAAGGGCAGATCCTGCCTCTTAAACCTGGTCAATTTCTTTGAAACAGTCACCAAGGACATTGACGAGGGGAAGGTGGTCCACACAGCCTACCTGGACCTCACAAAAGCCTTCGATACAATACCCCACTTGGGCATTATAGATAAGCTCACCAACTTAAATATAAACCCCTATGTCACTAGATGGGTTGCAAACTGGCCCAAGGACAGAACCCACATGGTTAGAATTGCTGGAGCCATGTCAGACTCCAAACCAGTTACAAGTGGCATCCCACAAGGCTCAGTCCTGGGACCTCTCTTGTTTGGTATATATTTCTCGGAGGTACAGGCCAACACGGAAGGACTGTGGCTGACCAAGTTTACAGATTACTGCAAACTGGGCACCATAATCGACTCTCCAGCCGACACAAGCATCCTCCAAAAGGGCCTCATAGAAACAGACAACTGGTGCCAGAGCCATGGCCTCAAGCTAAATGCCAAAAAGTGTATAGTCATCCCCTTTGGCAAAAACAAAGTGCTCACAAATTACCACATAGGTGGTAATCCATTAAGTACAGAAGAAGTAATTAGGGACCTGGGGACCCAAGTTGATAGCAATCTCTCATTTGACAACCACGTGGCTAAAGTGGTTAGAAAAACATTTTATATAGCCCACCTAATCATGAAGGGATTCACATCTAGATCAGGAGGTCATCGTGCCTCTTTACTCATCCCTCATCAGGCCCATAATTGAGTACAATGCCCCTTTTGGGATGTACCTTACCAGACACCTGCAGCAATTGGAAAGACCCCAAAAGTACCTCACCAAGAGGATCAAAGGGCTCAAACAGATGCCATATGCTGCCCGGTTAAAGAAACTCCAGCTCTACTCAGTGGCATACCCCCTGCTCAGAGGCGATCTGTGCCTGACGTATAAAGCCATGTCCTACCCGGAATTAATGGACATGCTGCACCTCAGAAAATCCAAATCCCATCAAGCCACACGCTCGAGAGACTTGAACCTCAGCACTGAAATAAATAGGACATGCTGGAGGGACAGATTCATAACCCAGAGGCTCCCTTCACTCTGGAATAAAATCCCAGTCCAGGTTAGGCAGAGTCCCTCATTGACTCTCTTCAAGAGGAATCTTGATGAGTGGATGGGAGATTGTAGGTTTACCCCGGGTATCACTTCTGTGTCACTGTTAGACAGAGGCACAGTATACTAACCTCGAAAAAGGGCATAGCAAAATTAATTTAAAATGGGTGGTGAAAGCCAAACACACTCTGGCTAGGCTTATAAATGCCCTAGGGCAGATAGCCTAGTATGAACCTATGAACCTATGAACCTATGAGCAGTCCTCTGGGACAATAACTTATACACTCAGCTCCCATTCACCATGGGGGTCCCACAAGGCTCCATTCTGGGACCTCTCCTGTTTTCTATATTTATTAATGATCTGAAAACTACCCTTCCTCAAGCCACCTGCATTCAATATGCCGATGACTCAACATTAATCTGTGCTGCAGCCTCTTCAGCTGAACTCCAGTCCAGTACCCAAAAAGTACTTACCTTAGTTGAAAGTTGGTTTCAACAATGCTGTCTCCTCCTCAGCCCCCCCAAAAAAAACTATTACTGTTCACTCCCACAGAGAAGTCTGCCCCTATTAATTTCATAGTTACATCTAATAACAGCACTGTAATAGCACCTGACACAACCACCAAACTCTTAGGAGTAACAATTGACCATAACCTTAGCTATGACACTCACATAAACTTAACCATCAAAGCAGTTAATATAAAACTTGGTTTCTTCTACAGGCTTAAACCTTTCTTACACCCTTTGCCAGAACTATTATTGCACAAACTCATCTAATTTCCACCCTAATCTATGCCTCCCCCATTTATACCAACCTATACAAAACTAATCTAAACAAACTGTCAACCTCCTTTAATAACATTGCCAGATTTGCCACTGGCTTCCCTTTTCGAACCCATCACTGCCAAAACCTGAAACAGCTAGGATGGCTGGAATTTGAAAACCAGGTTCTTCTTCAACACAAGGTCCTAAAACCATCCCACTAATACCCCTGTACTCTGTAACCTCATTAGTCCTTATAGAAATCTTAAAACTCTACATTCAGAAAATAAGTTACTAGTAGCTACCCATAAATCCAATAACAAATCTGGTGACTGCCTTTTTACTAATTTTGTTGGAAACACCTGGAACAAGCTTCCAAACAATCTAACTTCCCTTAAATCTACACCACTTTTCAGGAACCAATTAAGAGCCTTCCTTAAATCTCAATGGTTATGTACATGTATTAAACCAGAGTGATGCCCCCTCCTCTTGCTAAACCACCTTTAAACCTACCTCAACAGTTATATCTGTTCATATGTCCTTCACTATTTATTCAGGAATCATTACAAATTTTCTAGTTTAATCCAGCTTTTTCTATCCCTTCCTGAACTACCACCTAATCCAAACTAGCCTTTTAGACATTACATATTATCCCAAAAACTGTGAGTATTTATGAACATAAGACGTTTTACAGATAATAGCTATTAGTTTTACTCTCTCTCTATGTCTGACCTACCGCTCTAAATCTACTATACCTTCCTTCTATAGTTACTTCTACTGCTCTTAATCTCTCTACACCTACTCCAATATATATTTTTTTCTCCTTTTTTCCTCTCTCATCTACTATCTTAAGCCAAATGTATGGTAAAGTGTTGTTGTTTTTTTACAAATTATTGTATTGTTGTAAGGTTTTTCTTTAAGTAGATGCTTAGTATCTTTAGTCACTTTGTATAATCCTGTTTGGAGCTTTTCTCCCCGGGCCTCTACTGAAAATGGACATATACCCAGATAGACTAGCCCGGTCAACAAATGTAAAATAAATAAAATAAATAAAAATAAATAAATAAAACAGGACCTACAAACCATGTCATGATGTCTCTGGATAGATTAAAAGCCATGCCACTGTCATCTGTCTAGTATAGGATGAGGTGATGTCTGCCTGGCCTCCAGGCTAGTGTCTGAGCATTCCCTGGTGGGACGACTGCATATCCAAACATCTGATATAGCTGATGACATCATCAATGTCCATTGAAAAGATGACAATAAGAGTCTCCAACATACTGCAGTAAAAGAAAAGTCTCTCTGTAATGTCAAGCATGAGACATATGCACACACATACACACACACACACACACACACACACACACACACACACACACACACACACACACACACACACACTTGCACAGTTCACTGCAGGGAGAACAGAATCCCTACCTAAGTACACAGACTACAGAACACAATACATAATGCAAGTGCCATGGCACAAGTCTGACTTTTGTAAGACTGCAGCTGAACTTATACTACATAACATCAGAAGCCCATGTGTGAGACAAGATGTTGGCATGCCTGCATAGATTCATAGCTTTATAGGTTCATATAAGGCTGCTACCATAAGGGTCTATGTTAAATAAATGAACGGTTAAAGTGTCGAGTACGACATACTCGAACACTTTTAAGTGAATGTTTATTTAATCGACAGCTTGAAATGTCGTAATGCAGAATGTAGAAAAGTTTTGTTTGGCCACCTCCTCTGCCCAAGTGCTGTTGGACACTACCCTAACTGAAAACAATACAAACGTGAATATGTACACAATGCACTTAACATATATGGGCACTTTCCTTCAATTTACAACAAGCAATGTACTTTTGTACCTCTTTTGAACCATGGTAATACCCTGTACATTTAATACATAGTTCATTATTTAGTTCTTTTTGTGTTACTGCATGTACGAGCACTTTCCTTCAATTTACAACAAGCAATATACTTTTGTACCTCTTTTGAACCATGGTAATACCATGTACATTTAATATGTAGTTCACTATTTAGTTCCTTTTGTGTTACTGCACATCCTTTACAAGCAGCAATGCTAGTAATGTGTATCTGCATTGTACTGATCATTGTGTTATGTTTACTTGTGTTTCATCTTGCAGTTAGTATGCAAGTCAGTGTAGTGGATAGTTTCATGGGTAGACTTTGGGGCTTAGTTTTATTTATGGTATGCTTGGCTGGAGTAGCTTACATGACATGATACGTCACATATTTCAGCGCTGGCCAAACAAAACATTTCAGAACTCCTATTTCCGATGTTTAGAGCTGTCGATTAAATAAACATTCGCTTAACAGTGTTCGAGTATGTTGTACTCGACATTTTAAGCATTTGCTTATTTAACATAGACCCTACCATAATGGCCCAAGGTTCATAGGTTTATAGGAAGTTACTAGGCTAATGGTCCTAGGGTCTTGTCAAGCCTACTTAAGTTGGACCATTGTTACCCTATAGACCAAGATATGTAGTTCATATTTGTGAATCCATGATCAGCCTTGGTTGACCCTGTCTAAGAGTAACATAGGTGAAACCTCCAGGGTAAATCTATGATTTCCCATACAACTGTCCCAGTTACCCTTAAATAGGGTCATTGAGGACTTCAGTTTCACATGACTTGGGAGTTTGTTCCATAGGACTGGTAATCTCTGGGAGACATATCTGTCTTCAGCATGTTCTGTTGATGTAGCAGGGTAGGTTAAGGTCCCTAGAGTGAGTGAGTCTTGTCCCATGTGATTTGCGGAGGTACAGCATTTCCATTAAAGCAAGGTTCAAGACTGCTCTGTAAGCCAGCCACAAGTCGCCTCTCAGCAGTCTATACAATACAGACTACAGTGACAGAGCCTTCAGTCTGTCCATGTAGGTAATGTGCTGGAAGTCCCTGGATTTTCTTAGTAAGAAACCTCTAACATCTCTCCAGCTGCTGCCTGTGTCTGGTGAGGTACATGCAAAAGAGAGCATTGTACTCTGTTATTGAGGGATGAGTACACTGGAGTAATAACATCCTTAGATTTGGATGCTATGCTCTCACTTATGAGGTGTGCAATGTAAAGGGCCTTTATTACCACTGTGGACATATAATGATCAAAGGTGAGGTTGTTATAAACCTGCATTCCCAAATCTCTCACCATTGAGTTAGAACATAGGGGTATTGTAATTTGCATAGACTTCTCCTTTTCCAAAAGAGATAATAATGCATTATTTTAAGTATGTGGCTTTGGAAACAAGTATTTATGCATGTAAGCACATTTTGCAATATGTTGACATCATTTGGGAATCCAATGATTGTGCTTAGTTTGCAGTTGTCAGCGAACTTGCTAAGCCACAGGCCATCTTTTTTTGCCTGATTTTCTGAGAAATACATTCCAAATAATAGAGAGTGCATCACAGAACCTTGTGGGACATCACAAGTAACATGTATGATTGTAGAGGTGGAATCCCCACCTATGACTGCATGCATTCTGTTGGTGAGACAGTTAGCTACCCATCTAATGACATGGGTAAATCCCCAGGTGGGTGAGTTCCACAGTGATGCCTCAGTGGGGGATTATATCACAGCCCTTGGCCAAGTCAAGATAGGCAGTTTGTACTAATTTGCCTTCATCCAGGGCTTTGGTGACAGTCGAAGAATTCTTCTAGGTTTAACAAGCATAATCTGCCCTTGACAAAGCCAAACTGTGTCAGGTGAAGAGTTTGAAGGTTACCAATGTCCTTGTTGATAAGGTCCAAGATGATTCTCTCCATGACGTTACAAAATAGTTCCTCGGGTCAGTTGAGGGACCCCCTATGTGCAACGGTATTATGGTTGCAGTGTTGCCCTCTGCCGGGACAAAGCCAGTACTTAGACTGTGGTTGAAGGGATCAGCCAGTGGTTCTGCTGACTCTTGCTTTAAACTGTTTAGTAAGCAACTTGGGATGTTATCCGGTCCCATGGAGGCTGTGTTTTTGGCACTGACAAGTGCAGTTATGACTTGTTATTTGGAGATAATAGGTAGAGAATTGTTGACAGGTATGCTGTGGTGTCTAATTGGTGAAGACAGGGATGTGAAATTATTGCCAAAGCTGTCTGCTAACAGGGTTCAGTATGAGTGGTACCATCCACTCTGAATTTACTGCAAAGCTGGGCCTTCCTTTTTACATTACAGGGATAGCTAAATAATGCCTTGTGATTATCCTTAGCTATGAATGCAAATTTAATTTCATAACTAGCTTTAGAGGACTTCACAAGATGATGTCTTATTTGCTTGTTCAAGCGATGAAGGGTGTTTTTCTGCTGAGACTGCTCCCTTATTCCTGAACATCAGTTTCTTTCTCTTGTTGTATAATCTATTTATGCTACATGTCCACCACCTTGATTTTTGTCAACAAGTTTTGATCTGTTTTGTTACAACTAAGTCTATACACTTGTAAAGCTGTTTATACAGGGCATTTGTGTACACCTCCATACAAGGAGTCTTTGCTGTCAGTGGTGGCAGTAGATTTGAAATTATATATGCCATCACTAAGGAGGCTATAGTTTGCTTTGCAAACATTTTTCCACCTTTTGGTACCTGAGGAAGTCAGGTACAATTGTTACACTGAACATGACTGACTTATGGTCAGACCCTACCAAGGAAGGTCTCACACATGGGCTGGTGGAGTGATCTCCCATGTTGGTGAGTACTAGGCCAAGGACATTCGAGTCCCTTGTGGTGTTGCCAACTAACCCTTCCAGAGCATGTATGTTTACAAAGTACAGAGACCTTAGGGCAGGTATGTTTGAGCTCATATATGTATCCTAATCAGTGGAAGGATATTTAAGGTTACCCATGCCTATGGTGTTTAGCTGTATTATGACTGAGTCAAGTAGGTCCAGGAAGGCACTGTGTGGTTTTCATGGTTCATGTTAGTGGGCCTGTAGCTAACAATGATGTGGAGGGGAGGGTTTTCCTACAGTTAGCTGGACGTGGAGTAACTCTAGGGAGTTGTACTTCTTAACCAGTCTTGAGCTGTTCTTGTCTTTTATGAAGATAGCTACACCTCCTTATTTGGTTCTTTCACATTCATTTTGCATGTTTGGAAGGCATTATAGCCTTTCATGACTAGAGTACTCTCTGTGGCCCTAAACCATGTCTCCGTGACTGCACAAACATAGACATCTTCCCAAGTGTGAATTACCTCCATTGAGTGTAGTTTCTGTTATAACCTTGACTTTGTCTTTTGAGGATATTTTTACATCAGGAACTTTGTTCTTATGACATTGCCTAAAAAGTCACTCGGGGGGCAAGTACCTTGGCCAGTAACTAAAAGGCAAGAGGTGACCGATGAAATCCTCTCTTACAAAGCAGCGAGGTATGTTACCATATCATCCCAACCTGGCAACTACTGGATCCCCCTGGAGTGACACCAGTAGCTAAGCCAATTGTTGAAGTTGACAATTCTTTGTTTGTATTGAGGCATCATCCTGGCTGAATGTAGAATACAGCTTAGGGCTACAGACATATCTGTCTGGGACACATAATCTGAGAGGTCAATCATAGCTTTCTTCATATAGTCTATCTCAAGTCATTTACTCCAACATGGAGTATGACAGAGGTATAACTGGGGTTGTTGTTGAAAGACTTGAGTGCATGTGTGATTTTGTGAATCCTGGAACCTGGCAGGCAGCTACTGTGACTTTCTCCTTGTACAATCTCGTAAGGGGGACATCTATGTGTCTCACTATGGATTTGCCTATGACCAAGACATTGGTTTTGAGGTGTTTTGCCTTAAAGGCTTAATGGGTAAGACACTGATACATTTGTTTTTATGTGTAGTGGGTTCTGTTGGGAGTGTCATGTGTGCAGATGGTTTGCATTTGTGTGATCTCTGCTCTACTGGCATGCTTCTAATGAGTATCTCTGCATATGTGAGTTTATATGTTGTGCACATGGTTTGTTGAGGAGGTGAAGTGTGTGTGCTGACAACCTGTCTGATATCTGGTTTGTTGTTACCTGAGAGACAGAGCATTTACTCTAAATTCATTGTATACTTGCCTCTCTCACATACTGTATTGGTAAGTTTTAGGAGTACATGGTTATCAGTATACATGAGGCAATAGAAACCTAGCTGTGTAAAAACAGAAGTACCCTTAAAAAGCATATTCAGATGGTCCTTATTAGCAGAGAGATTCTGTGAGCAGCAACAACTGGGTATATCTATGAGGGACATAGGTGGCACCCCAGAGGCTATAATAGGCTCCCACTACATGTGAAGCCACGCTCCTCAATGACGCTGTTCAATCGCAACATTGACTACTGGTTGGGTGATTGTACAGTCACCTCTGAGCTGGCACCTATGTCCCTCATGGACAGGGCCAGCTGGTGCTGCTTATAAACATGATCTGCTAAAATAACCATCCAACTATGCTCAATACAAGCACTAAATAAACACACCTAGGCTTCTACACACCCTAATGCTATTAGGCTAGTAGCCTCATATGAACATACGAAGCTATGTGCCTATGCAGGCTTGTCCCCCACATGACCTGATTATGTCATCTACTATAACTTCACCTGCACTCATATATAAATCAGACTTGAGCTGTGGCACTTGCATTAAGTACTGCATTCTATAGCCTATGTACTTAGATAGGTAGGGGTTCTGTTTTCACTGCAGTCAGCTCTGTGTGTGTCTAGACAGAAGAGCAGAAGTGTATCCTACAGTTACTTTTCCAATGGCATGGATTGCCAGCATTTTGATACTTGCACATGCCTACACATCCATTTCATGCAGGCCTCGCAACCTGTTGTCCCCCACATGACCTGGTGATGTCATCTACTAGAAGTTCACTTGCACTCCTGTATAAATCAGACTTGAATTGTGGCACTTGCATTAAGTACTATGTTCTGTAGTCTGTGTACTTAGGTAGGTAGGGGTTCTATTTTCATTGCAGTCAACTGTGTGTGTGTGTGTGTGTGTGTGTGTGTGTGTGTGTGTGTGTGCGTGTGTGTGTGTGTGTGTGTGTGTGTGTGTGTGTGTGACCATTTTACACCAGCATGTGGGACGCTGTTATCTTGTCCTCAACAGACACTGTTGATGTCATCTCTTGTTAACTAACACTGCTGATATAATCAGCTATATTACATTTTTGGATATGCAGTACTCCACAGAAGGACAGGGGCAGAGACTGGCCTGGGGGCCAGGCAGAGATCAAGACATCCTATACAATAAAGTTTACAGTGACATGGCTTTTAACCTATCCAGATACATCATGGCATGGTATGTAGGCCCTGTGTTATCATGCTGAGAAATCCCTGTGGTCTCTCCAGCTGTGTGTCTGTGAGGTACATGTAAAAAGAGCATTATACTCTATTACTGCTATAATGAGGTTTGACTACAGTGCTGCCATGCAATCCTAAGATGTCAGTATGATACCGTAACTTATGATGTGCACGACATAGGCTTTCAATAGCCATGTGTTACACTTCATGGTCAAAGTTCAGGCTGCTATCTAAATGTGTTCCCAGCCCTTGCATCACTGGGTTTCTGCATAGCAGGACTGTTGTCAATGTTGTGATTAACATGGGACTCCACTTTTCAGGCAGACAACATTAAAAACACATATTTATGCATTTATTTGTAGATTGTGTGCCTTTGTCACCATTCAGTTGTGTGTGTTAGCTCCTCCTGTACTATATTATCACCATTAGTGGACTCAATGATTGCACACAACATGCAAGAATCAGCAAACCTGGTAGTCCAAAGGCCATATACTTTAGCCTGAACTGTCAAGAAATACAGTTCATACAGGGAAGGGCCAAGCACAGATCCCTGGGGTTTGCCAATAATGAGCTCTACTGGTACAGGATGATTCACCAACTGTCACATGATTTGTTCAGTCAGTGAGCCAATTGTTTACCCATCAACTGATGTAAGGTTTAATGCCCAACTTGTGAGTTTTCTCAATGATATCTGCATGTGTGATTGTATCAAAACCCTAAGCCAGATCACAATAGGCAGTATGTACTGTCTTACCTTCCTCCAGGCCTATGCTACATAATCAGGGAACTGCAACAACATCACAGATCACCTGTTCAAAATACTCACCACATGGCCTATGTTCATTACAAGGGTGTACATCAACATGCATCCACCTGCATTCCTGCATTGAGGGGACAGAACCTGATGCATGCATGTATAGAAACATCCTGACTTCCCTCAACTGTTTGGTAGGCCAACATGTCATTATGGACCTCTTCTACATGTATACTAGTAATATTCCTGGTGTATGCAACAGACCTGTGTGAGTTTTTACTGCTTCATCGGATCCATTTCATCTGATGGATGTCATAGAGGTAATCAAAGGCATGCATGATGACAACAGTATCAATCATCTTGTGGAACTTGAACAGTTGAAGGCATCTGACAAAAAGTCACACTGTGATATTCAGTCAACACTGTCACATGTGGTCATAAACAGCTATAACACCAAATAGACGAGTGTATGACATACATGGCATCTCACTGTGTTGAAATGTGTGACATGACATATATCTCAGGTCCACTGATCAGGTCAGCACATCAGTGGAGTTTGCTAGGCCTTTGGTTGCCCCTTAGTTAAGTGATGGACATCACAGATGACATATGCATGCTGTTTCCAAACAGCTGCCTGAAGTACAACAGATTGCGGGCGGTCATTGACTCCAAACACCTTATTAGTATAATACACAGTATCAACACATACCAGAGACTACTGCCACAGTTACAACAACACCTGCATTGACGAGGCACATGAAGGGATTTGTTGAATTAAGAAAAAGACACACCACCCAAGTATAATGTGGACATCACACCCTACAATTAGACCAATAAATATGTGACCTGTGTCCTGGGGTAGAGGGTAAGTGGTACATACACTAGCATATGGTCACAGTGCTGACTACTCCCTTGACTGTAACACAAGTACTGGGTATGTGAAGGACATGCACATCAGAGGGCATACTAACGGCATGCTTCCCAGACTTCATCACACCAATACCTGAGTACAATGCATCCATGTACCTCCCTACACATGTTCCAGTGATGTGTAACTGAAGTGTACCACCTTTGTCACAGCGCCCTGTCACACAGCTTATTGACCATACCTAGGTATTCTTTTTGTGGAATATACATGACTGTCTGATGATACAGAACACCAATCAAGTTGTTACACCAGATGCATGTGCACTACCTGTTCTGCTTATGCACACACTACATACATAGGTTTTTGACAACATTAATGGCATGTATATAATTTGTGACAGTGTGAAGTGTGCCATAGATATATGCCATGCACATGAGACATCTAGTCTCTATTGGCCATGCTGTCACATACAGGTATAGCGGTGTCCCTCCTAACAACTCCTGCAGATATTATCGTACCAGTATAGTGTGCATAGTTGCCCTCACAGAGCATGGATGTATCATACTAGTTGTCCAGTATGTGTGTAGGCTCATCTGTTTTCACTCCACATCACATGTTATGTCAGAGGCATGCAATTAGTGGTGGTATTATTCTGAGATTGTCCATGCTTGTGGTTTGTTCTTGCAATGTTTGCCATGATCCTTTACCTGTGGTCACCTTGCTGTAGACCTCTGCTGAGAGTACAATCATATTCAGGCATAACAGCTTGCACAGCTTCCAAGTATGCACCCTACCTCAACAGTATGTCAGATCCCAGATAGATGTCTTCTGCACTATTCATGCTTATCTCACACACACACACACACAGCCTCCCCATTTGTTATGCTACGTTGTGTAACAGTCATAAACAACACATTTTCACTCTATAGTCCGTACTGTACCTTATAGATAACTACTTGGTGTTGCTGCTAAACCATCTTCCATTGACATGCCCTCCTGTACTGTACATGCAGGAGTTTCACCTGTACTCTTTACCTGTGTTAATTCCTACAATTCATCTGCGCGTATCTGTTCAATACACACACTTCTCCTGAGTGATAATTTTACATGGCAGTCCCATGCTCTGTTACAGATCATTAACACAGCTACAGTACAGTATGCCAGGAATGGGCTATCACAATACTCTGCATTGTAGGTACACTGTCCTGTACTGTGTTTAGATCATATACTTGACATTTATACCACTCAACTGCCCAGATATTCCAAAGATGTGCAGATTTTTCCTTATAAAATGTGTGGCTTTCTGCTATATCACTGGGATGATCTCTTGACTGATATGACTCAGTATTACATACATTTGAGTGCATACCACTCAACTGTCCTGATCTGTGCAGAATGTCCAGTTTTTGTCTCATATTTGTGATCTGTTCCTCATAACATGTTGTTTTCCTGGAAAATCATTGACATCTCATTGCAGAGTACAGCCAGTAACTGATGACTGACATTTGAGTTTCAAACTTCATGCTCTTCAGAAAGTTTATGCTAATGTACAACCTAAAAACTTCTATCAACTTCATAAGTTTGGAAGTGGAATATTAACAATCTGTCCCTATTTCTGGCCATTTTTCTTCCCATTTTTATGGCTTTGTTCACATTTCTCGCTCTAAGAGGTTGAGGGTGTTACATTCAAACACATTCCCCTATGACACCTATGTCAAATATGTCCCTATTACTGGTTAGTTTTCCTCTCATTAAGTTGGCCTCTGTGCAGATATATTGCACTAACAGAATGACAGCTATTTGTGCAGCCATACCTCTCAACTGTACAGATTTTTTCAGAATGTCCAGATGTTGCCTCATATTTTTGGTCTATTTCTTATACAGTTGTAGTTTTCTTGAAAATCATTGGTAAATTATTGGCGGTTGAAGTCAGAAAATAGTTACAGAGACAGACATTTGAGTCTCAGACTTCATACCCTTCAGAAAATTCATGCAAATGCAAAACCTGTCATTCTATCAACTTTCTAAGTTAGTAATTCCAATATTTAATAAGTGTGTCCCTAGCTTTCATCCTTTGTCCCTACATTATTTATGGCTTTTGTCCATATTTCCTGTGCTAAGAGTTTGAGAAGTTATGTGTACAACCCTGGTGATCATTGTGGCATTCTGCACAAATTCACTGACCATATGTGCCCTCATACCTCTCAACTGCCCAGATTTTCGCAGAATGTCCAGATTTTTACGTCATATTTTTTGGGTCTATATTATGATATCGCATACTCGGAAGAGCGAACAACACATAATCGACCCCATGTAAGTGAAAGCTTACAACGTCGAAACCTCAGAACAGCGATTTTTTTCCAAGGGAAAAAAATCACTGTTCCGAAAAAAAAAACAAAAAAAACCCTATAAAACATTACATAATGTGGGGGGGGGGGGTTCATCCCCCACACCACCCATGCCCCCCTACTTAAATATACCAACTCCGAGATCGCACTACAGTGCCGAAAACGGCAAAGTAGCGAAAGCGGCCAAGCAAATTATTTCCCAGGGAAAGAATTTGCTGAAAAGCCACTTCGCTATTTTGCCTTTTCATGCTTTTCAGTTCAACAAAGACACATTCGACAACCTGCATCTGCGCAGCGTAATAGGAAGCCTATTTTTCATATGTTTCTCATAAAATATGGTTTTCTGGCAAATGACTGACAAATCATTGAGGACTGAAGTCTGAAAATAAAGGCTTTAAAATTCATATCCTTCAAAAAATTTATGCTAATGCAAAACATGTCAGTTTATCAACTTTCTAAGTTTGTACGAGCAATATTTAAAAAGCATCCCTATTTTGGGGCCTTTGCCCCCTATTGTTTGTGGATTTGTCCAGCTTTCTTGCTGTAAGAAGTTGAGAGGTATATACACAGAATTAATATCCGTGTTCTCTTAAAAGGTTTCGCAGCTAGCAATACTGTTTCAAGCCACAAAATGTAATTTAGGCATGCCGCTCCTTATTAGTATGCATTGCATGCTGCTGCATGCTAAGCACTGTCACCGTAACATATAAACTCTGTGTAGGCTCTGAGCGAAGCCTACACAGTTTACTGAATCAGCAGGTATATGTAAACTTTAAAAATATTGTTGATTCATTCATTTCCACAAAAATGCCTACCACTGTTTAACACAACCCTTCCATAAAATTAAAATACCATCCAGGAATTTATAATAGGCATGTAGTAAGGGGGGAAAACTCAGCAGTTCCTTCCATTTAGCAAAAATAGCATTCACATACAATGGGGCACAAGCCACCCCCATTGCCACTCCAGAAATTTGATGGGAATATTCTCTTTCAAAGACACGTGTATGTCTGTTGTAGAAAATTCATTGATCTAACAGCAGAGAAGGGACATAAACCATTCAAGACCTATGGTATGGGGTATAACAGAAAATAAATTAACGACATCCATTGTAATAAATAAAACATTTTCTTCATATATATAAGTGTATTTAAACTGGCCACTAAATGCCATGAATCTTTTTCTAAAATGTGTGTGTTTGTGTTAAACACCCCTTTATATCAGAAATCAATATATTTACCCATGGGTTCCATTTTAGAGTTTTTAGCTGCCAGAATAGGTCTAAGGGGGGAATCACTTTGACATTTATGAATCTTTGGTATACTGAACACCATATCTCTCAACCTTACCAAATTCCTCAGAATTTACCGATTTTGAGGGCAATATAATGGTGTGTCATGAGTTTCTAAGTGGCCCCTTTAATTCCCTATTTCTTTTTTTATTTTACTTACAATTTTAAAGTACAGCTGATGTCATCACATCATCACCAGAGTATGCCACAGTGTCATCAACATGCAGGGTCGTGCATGATGACATCAGCTGCCTGGAGGACTCTTGGAGACTCAGGAGATTTAAAAAAAATAAAAATAAAAACTTAAGTTGTTTACAGCCGCAGCCTATCCATGACTTGCGGCACCGTGGCAGCTAACCAGAGATTGGGTACATGTGTTTAATCTGTGTTTGGATGTCTGAAAGGAAATAAGAGGCTGCAAAAAAACAGCGGCAGTTGTGCACCCAGATGTGTAAATATTATTTACTGAAACTGAAGAGATATAGAAAAATAACATTCTTTTAAATAACATAGAGGTTGGATAACATTTAAGACTTTTACTGCCTTGCTTCTTTGGGTGGATGAAGGGATGATGTGCGGGCAAGAACAAGAAGACCACTGGAAAGTTAACACATTGTAATGCACTCATTTTTGTATTCAAATTGGTAATTATTTCAGGTATGATGAAATACTGATGGGATTGGTATAATAAACATCAATGCTTAATGCTTCCCATCTTTTCAGATGACAGCATACTTATCTTCTTATCTGTATTATGATCACTTTTTTTCCATAAAATAAATACTCAACGTTTGGCTTTCTAGCTGGGGTCGAACTCGGATCGGAGTAATTCAGGTTTATTTCATGGGTGAATGAATTGCAGACTATGAAATAAAGGTGCATTTATAGTTTAAAAAACTGCCACCTTACATTATCAGGGATATTTAGAAAAAAAAGCTCCAAACAAACAACGAAAGGCATCCAAGGAAACTCAACACCAATAAATATATTGAGCTCTTTCATTCCTTTAATTAAACATGGAACTTCTTCCAAGTTCCATGTTTAATTAAAGGAGCCAAAGCACTCAAAATATTTATTGGCTGGTGTTGTTTCCTTGGCTGCCTTTCATTGTTTGTTTTGTGTTTTAAGTTCTTTTAAACGCTGTGGGTGATTTTTTTTATAATTAGAAAAAAATTTTAAACTGTCATTCTGCGACTTAAGAAAAAAGTGTAATTTGGCTGGCAGCCAAACACTACTTTTCAAACTTTTGTCATTTTAAAAGTGATAGAAAAAGCTTAGCTTGGGTATTTTAGCTGTCTGGATTTCAAGAATCTGGATCACGTCACACTCTCTTGCTTATATTTTCACATAATGTATTTATCTCAAGGCCAACAGGCAAGTTTGATGTCAGCTGTGTACGCTTGTAAACCACTGAATTGAAAGGTTCAGGATAAGTTCTTAGAGTGGGCTTCAGTGAAGCATCTTCATCTTTTTTATGTTCTTCAGCAAGTCGTTTTCTTTTCTCCTTGTCTGGTGGCAAGACCTTGTGACCTACTTCTTCTGAAGACATTTTTTCTAACAGCTCAACTCAGTTCAGTCTTTTCAGCTTAATTATTCTAGCTTTCTTTGCTGTTTCTTCTAGTTTTTCTTTTTTCTACTCCTTTCCAGGATACTCTGGACTCTAAAGCACATGTTTTTTGGTCTTTCTCTGACTCTAAAAATGAAGAGCCACTTGCTGTTAGGACCTGGCATCCCTTAGCTTTTGTTTCACAAAAAACACTGAATTGAACATGGGAAAAATTCTGCGGTTTGCTGAAGTGAATTTCAGTGGCTGGTGTTCACTGACGACATATTCGATGAATATGTCTTTCATGGAACTAATATTGACACGGGAAAAACAGACAAATGTAGGTTATGTAAAACAGAATTGGAAACAGTTGCACAATTAATTCATTGCTGGTTGTGATATACTAACAGCAGGAGGACTGCATAATGAAAGGCATAATAATGTGGCAAAATTGTTGCAATGGGGATTGTGCAAACATTATGGTACTGAAGTGGCTGAAAACCACTGGAAACATGAACAAAGCATCATAGAAAATGATGAAGTTTACATCACATGGGTCCATTACCAACAGTTTAAAAAATATAGCATGAAAAAACCAGATATAGTGGTCCATTAAAAGAAGGCAAAACTAGCATGATCATTGAAATTGCTACACCCAGTGATTACAATGTCTTACATACGGAGAGACTCAAATCATAAAATACCAGGATTTGCAGCCAGAAATGAGGGCAATGTGGAAGAAGGTTACCCAGACATTTACGCTATTAATAGTAGTTGGAGCAATAGGTCTCATAAAAAAAAAAGAATTTACAGTCTGTCTTATTTAAATATGCTACTGATACATGTAACTCCACATGAATTGCAGAAGGAGTTAATTCTCGGCACATTGCGGGTGCTGTGAAGAGCACTTTTGGCTAATATCAAAGATTGAAACAATACTAATTTCATGAACTTTAATCATACTTTGACTTAGGAATGGGGTCCATTCCCATCATGGTATTAGAAGCCCAAAAGACCTAGAGAAATTAAAGCGAGAACCTCAATTCTAATTTTTCCCTAGAGACTTATATCTAAAGTCCACATATACCTAAATATCTTAAGCCCCTCATCATCATGATGGAGCGTATACTGAAGGTGCTTTATAAGACCAAAAATACTTCATCCATGGGGCCTAATGATACACTTTTTTGTAATAAACAGTACTAAACATGCCCTGACTGAGCCACTGCTCAAACTGTTCAAATTAAGTTTAGCTGCAGGCTTCATCCTTGAAATTTGGCAGATTGTAGTAGTTATGTCACTTCATAAGGGTGATCCTACCACCAAACCTGGGAATTATAGACCCATCACCCTGAAAAACATCATCTGCAGTGCCATGGAATGTATTATAACCAACCTAATAAACTGCGATATCAAAAGCCTCATTTGAGTTGACCTACAGTAGCTCGGCTTTATCAAGGGTGGACCCTGTTTAATGAATCTTGTTAACTTCTTCAGGTTAGTTACACAGGCTGTTGACAGCAGTCATGAGATCATATGGTATATATTAACCTGGGCAAGGAGTTTGACACCATACCATGTGATGGCATTTTAAGCAAGCTTAATGCTTTAATAAAGTATTCTTATGGAATAAGTTGGATTAAAAAAAATGGCTAAAAGACAGACGCCCCACACTGTGCGTGGCAAGTGGTATCCCCCAAGGCTCATTACCAGGACCTTTCCTTTTCGGAATTGACTTTTCTGATCTTCAGACTAAAACCAAGACCTCTGACTGACTAAGTTCACAGATGACAGCAAATTGGGTATTTTGGTCAAGTCCCACTCTGACATCCAAACTGTTCAGCATGAACTTTCACTCATATATATATACCTGATACAGTAAAAATGGGCTCAAAGTGAATGCAAAAAAGTACAACATTATTACATGCAGTAGAAAACAGTCATCCAATCATACAACATAGACCACACCCAACATAATGATGTCATTCTTGTTAAGCACCATGGAAAATGTATTAATAATTCCCTCTTCTTTCATTATCACTTGATACCATTAATCAGGAAACCTAGCTACTTAACATGAAGGAATATTATCTAGATCTGAAGAGTTCATTGTTCCCTAATATACAGCATTGATCAGGCTAATGACTGAACACAGTGCCCCCTTCAGGATGTGCCTAACTCAATATATCAAACTACTAGAAAGATCACAGATGTTCCTGAGTAAAGATCATGGATATAAAGACCTTGAGCTACCATGAGAGACAGAAAGCACTGCCCCTTTGTTTAATTTCTTATATACTCTCCTGAGGAGCGATCTATGTCTTACCTTTTGTGCCATTAGGGACACAGTTGTCCTGTATCTTTTGTATCTCCAGAAGTCGAATAATTCTGCTAATACCAGAACCAGAGACCTAAGTCTTCATCAGCAGATAAATAAAACACAATGGAGAGATAGGGTGATCATCTAACATCTCCCCAACTTACAGAACAAGCTGCACCTGCTGATTAAACACTGTGATACACTATCAACCTTCAAACAGGTCCGATACGATTGTATAGTCACCCATGAATTCACTTCCAGCTTAACTGACCTAGCACTCCTAAGCAAAAGGGGTTTGGCCTAAGGGTGGGCATTAGCAAGGCATTGATTGCCACAAGACTCAATGACCTTGAATTTCCTATGATCTTATGATGTTTTTTCATGGGTCATTCCTGCATGACAAACTTCTCACCCTTCTGTACAAGCTTATTTGGTCCACTGGATTTGTTCATCAGCAGATGTTATATAACTTTTGCTGTCAAAAGCCTTTGACTTAGTACCTCATAAGAAATTGCCATCAACAGTATTAACCAAAGATATAAATTCTTGTGTTACATTATGGGTGAAAAATGGGTTGTAAAGCAGGAAATATCAAATCAGAATTACTTATACATTTTTGAATGCCAAAGTTTTAAATAAAGGAGTTTCACAATGGTCCAATTTGGAGCATTTTCTGTTTAGCATATTTATGTCAACACTCACAGCAATGAGGGAATCTGGCTCGGTAAATTTACTGGTGATAACAAGACAGGAAGTACTGTGACAAATACACTAGAAGAGAAAAATATGCAGAGGTACTCAAAACACATTGTGTCATAATGGTCCGATCATAATGGAGCATTCCCAAGGAGACAGTCATCAACAGCCGCTAATAAAATTAACAAATAGAAGAATTGAGGGTACACTGGAAATGAAGCAGGGACAGGATTTGGGAGATGGAGATGAACAGTTGTAAAACAAATACTTTGTTTAAGATATAGTCCCACTTATCATTGTCATACCAACCTACCTCTATCCAAAAAACTCCATGGAATCCCACTTCTCATTGAAACTGGTCCCTAATTCCACCATACAAAAATACCTCCTAAAACTAAAAGCAACAAGCTCTGCTGCAGACAACCGTCCACCTGAATTTCTAAAAATTGCAGCTGAAGCTCTATCATATCCAGTATCTATACTAATAAACATATCCATTCTAGAATCTCATCTCCCAGCCATTTGGAAGAAGGCATCCATACTTCCTTTTAATAAAAGAAGAGCATTTACTCCAACTTCAGACCAACTGCCATTCCATTGCCATTGTCTAAAATACTTGAAAAGTGTATCCTTTCCCAATTGTTGCAATGCCTTAGCATAAGCAATCTTCTCTACCCCACACATGGTTTTCACCCCGACCATAGCACCACAACTGCCCTACTTTACTTTGCTGACACCATTAATAAAAGCAGAGGTACTGGAAACCTATCATCTTCCTTATTTCTAGACCTCTTCAAAGCATTCAACACTGTTTTTTGCCATAAACTATTACTAAAACTCTTCTCCTCAGGTCTCTTCCCATCCTCCCTCTCCTAGTTTAACACTAACTACCTAACAGATTCCAAGCTGTCAAATGGCAGCAAAAATAGTCATCATTTTTATCGATTATTGTAGGAGTCTCAAAAGATTCAATACTTGGACCCTTCCTGTTTAACATGTTTGTAAATGATGAACATGATGCTTCCAAGCATGACAGTCTTGTACAATATGAAAATGACTCTGCACTCATCTGTACAGTCACTAACCTACAAAGAACTTCTAGAATTTATTCAAGAATATTTTATGTCCATAGAATCCTGGCGAGACAAAGCATAACTCCTACTTAACCCCCAAAAATTAAATTACTACTTTTCACCCACAAAACACTCTCCGAAGGCAAAACTATTGTCAAAATCACGTCATTAAATAAAACCCTGATTGAAAGGTGCCTAAAACCAAACTCTTATGTGTCACCACTGAAATTTGGCCTATACTCCCAAACTGTTATTAAAAAAAACACCAAAAGCTCCTCTTATATTGAACAAAACCTAGCCTAACAGACAGAATTCCAGACACCATAGCTAAAATTAACCTCCTACCTACTTACTGTATGGCTCCACATTCAAACAAAGCTGGAACAATGCTACAATAAAATAGCTGAGTTTGTTGCAGATTACCTGTTTAGAAGTCATCACTGTTTGGCCCTTAAACAACAAAACTGGAATGAATTCCCACTTCATCTCCACTATAGTTAGCTACTACTAGGTTACACTCTAATATATTACCCTGATAACTATCCAGCAGTAAAAGGCATGCTTCAACACTACCATCCTACCATGGACTGAGCTCTCACATCACCTCCACTATAGTCAGCTACGACTAGCTCAAACACTAATATACTACCCTGATAACTATCCAGCAGTAAAAGGCATGCTTCAACACTACAATCCTATTGTGGACTGAGCTCTCACATCACCCCCACTATAGTCAGCTACTACTAGGTTACACTCTAATATACTACCCTGATAACTATCCAGCAGTAAAAGGCATGCTTCAACACTACCATCCTACCATGGACTGAGCTCTCACATCATCTCCACTATAGTCAGCTACAACTAGCTCAAACACTAATATATTACCCTGATAACTATCCAGTAGTAAAAGGCATGCTTCAATACTACCATCCTACCATGAACTGAGCTCTCACATAGGTTCATAGGTTAGTACTAGGCTAACTGCCCTTGCGAGCCATTGTAAGCCTAGCCAATTATCCCTTGTGAGACTCAAACCCTGCACCTTGTGTTTGCAAGGCAAGCACCTTAACCATTAGGCCACCCTCCCAACCCCCTAAAATATAGTCAGCTACTACTGGGTTACACTCTAATATACTACCCTGATAACTATCCAGCAGTAAAAGGCATGATTCAACACTACCATCCTACCGTGGATTGAGCTCTCACATCACCTCCACTATAGTCAGCTACTACTAGGTTACACTCTAATATATACCCTGATAACTATCCAGCAGTAAAAGGCATGCTTCAGCACTACCATCCTACTGTGGACTGAGCTCTCACATCACCTCCACTATAGTCAGCTACGACTAGCTCAAACATTAATATACTACCCTGATAAGTACCCAGTAGTAAAAGGCATGCTTCAACACTACCATCCTACCATGGACTGAGCTCTCACATCACCTCCACTATAGTCAACTACGACTAGCTAAAACACTAATATACTACCTTGATAACTATCCAGCAGTAAGAGGCATGCTTCAACACTACCACCCTACCATGGACTGAGCTCTCACATCACCTCCACTATAGTCAGCTACGACTAGCTCAAACACTAATATACTACCCTGATAACTATCCAGCAGTAAAAGGCATGCTTCAACACTACCATCCTACCATGGACTGAACTCCTACATCACCTACAGTATACTCAGCTATGACTAGCTCATACTGTAATATACTACACTGATAAGTACCCAGCACTAAAAGACATGCTTCATCAACACTACCATCATACCATGGACTGAACTACCATATCACCTACAGTATACTCAGCTACGACTAGCTCATACACTAATATACTACCCTAACTACCCAGCACTTAAAGGCATGCTTCAACACTACCACCCTACCGTGGACTGAACTCCCACATCACCTCCACTATAGTCAGCTATGACTATCTCAAACACTAATATACTACCCTAATAAGTATTCAACAGTAAAATGCATGCTTCATCACTACCACCCTACCATGGATTGAACTCCAGCATTACCTACAGTATACTCAGCTATGACTATCTCAAACACTAATATACTACCCTGATAAGTACCCAGCACTAAAAGGCATGCTTCACCAACACTACCATCCTACCATGGACTGAACTCCCACATTACCTCCACTATAGTCAGCTATGACTAGCTCAAACACTAATATACTACCCTAATAAGTATCCAACAGTAAAAGGCATGCCTCATCACTACCACCCTACCATGGATTGAACTCCCGCATTACCTACAGTATACTCAGCTACGACTAGCTCAAACACTAATATACTACCCTGATAAGTACCCAGCACTAAAAGGCATGCTTCAACACTACCATCCTACCATGGACTGAGCTCTCACATCACCTCCACTATAGTCAGCTACGACTAGCTCAAACACTAATATACTACCCTGATAAGTACCCAGCACTAAAAGGCATGCTTCAACACTACCACCCTACCATGGACTGAACTCCCACATCACCTACAGTATACTCAGCTATGACTAGCTCATTCTATAATATACTACTCTGACAAGTACCCAGCACTAAAAGGCATGCTTCAACTCTGCCATCCTACCATGGACTGAACTCCCACATCACCTACAGTATACTCAGCTATGACTAGCTCATACTGTAATATACTACCCTGATAAGTACACAGCACTAAAAGGCATGCTTCATCAACACTACCACCCTACCAAGGCTCTTTGTTCTAAAGACAAACTCCTCCTCTCTGTCACTTAAGCCCAAAATGCACAAGGAGCCTTCTTATACT
Organism: Protopterus annectens; assembly: GCF_019279795.1. Lineage (NCBI taxonomy): Eukaryota > Metazoa > Chordata > Ceratodontiformes > Protopteridae > Protopterus > Protopterus annectens. Next base: position 1,271,202,393 of record NC_056747.1, read on the forward strand.
CAGACTCTGTAGCTACCTTCTGGAATGTTCTCTCACATGCTCCTTGAAACAAACAGCCATTTAAAGCACATCTAAAAGACCACGTCAACATCCTGTTTGTGCAGCTGTACATCTCCAGGATAAGTATAACGTCTCTGCTTTCTTCTTCCTCTTCTGCTATATGTACCTCTGCTCTCCTCTAGTGTGTCGCCAACTATTACTCTGTCTTCACCCACCCCGCCTTCTCCCTATGGCTCTCTTAACTCTTTCACTACTCATTTCATTTATGTCTCAAAATAAAATCAACCTTTTGTTGTCTGTGCTTTAGAAGAAACTCAGTATTCTGTATTGTGGCATCTATCCTAATGCATAATTATTTAACTCTATCTATACAGAGGATCATTAGTATAAGAAGCCATACTACTGTATGTGTACTTCCTGCACAGAGTATAATTAGCATAAGAAGCCATACTACTGTATGTGTACTTACTGTACAGAGTATAATTAGCATAAGAAGCCATACTACTGTATGTATAGTTACTGTACAGAGTATAATTAGCATAAGAAGCCATACTACTGTATGTATAGTTACTGTACAGAGTATAATTAGCATAAGAAGCCATACTATTGTATGTATAGTTACTGTACAGAATATAATTAGCATAAGAAGCCATACTACTGTATGTATACTTACTGTGAAGAGTATAATTAGCATAAGAAGCCATACTACTGTATGTATAGTTACTGTACAGAGTATAATTAGTATAAGAAGCCATACTGCTGTATGTATAGTTACTGTAAAGGGTATAATTAGCATAAGAAGCCATACTACTATATGTATAGTTACTGTACAGAGTATAATTAGCATAAGAAGCCATACTACTGTATGTATAGTTACTGTGCAGAGTATAATTAAAGCCATACTACTGTATGTATAGTTACTGTACAGAGTATAATTAGCATAAGAAGCCATACTACTGTATGTATAGTTACTGTACAGAGTATAATTAGCATAAGAAGCCATACTACTGTATGTATAGTTACTGTACAGAGTATAATTAGCATAAAGCCATACTACTGTATGTATAGTTACTGTACAGAGTATAATTAGCATAAGAAGCCATACTACTGTATGTATACTTACTGTGAAGAGTATAATTAGCATAAGAAGCCATACTACTGTATGTATAGTTACTGTACAGAGTATAATTAGCATAAGAAGCCATACTACTGTATGTATAGTTACTGTACAGAGTATAATTAGCATAAGAAGCCATACTACTGTATGTATAGTTACTGTACAGAGTATAATTAGCATAAGAAGCCATACTACTGTATGTATAGTTACTGTACAGAGTATAATTAGCATAAGAAGCCATACTACTGTATGTATAGTTACTGTACGGGGTATAATTAGCATAAGAAGCCATACTACTGTATGTATAGTTACTGTACAGAGTATAATTAGCATAAGAAGCCATACTACTGTATGTATACTTACTGTGAAGAGTATAATTAGCATAAGAAGCCATACTACTGTATGTATAGTTACTGTACAGAGTATAATTAGCATAAGAAGCCATACTACTGTATGTATAGTTACTGTACAGAGTATAATTAGCATAAGAAGCCATACTACTATATGTATAGTTACTGTACAGAGTATAATTAGCATAAGAAGCCATACTACTGTATGTATAGTTACTATACAGAGTATAATTAAAGCCATACCACTGTATGTATAGTTACTGTACAGAGTATAATTAGCATAAGAAGCCATACTACTGTATGTATACTTACTGTGAAGAGTATAATTAGCATAAGAAGCCATACTACTGTATGTATAGTTTCTGTACAGAGTATAATTAGCATAAGAATCCATACTACTGTATGTATAGTTACTGTGAAGAGTATAATTACTATAAGAAGCCATACTACTGTATGTACAGTTACTGTACAGAGTATAATTGGCATAAGAAGCCATACTACTGTATGTATAGTTACTGTACAGAGTATAATTAGCATAAGAAGCCATACTACTGTATGTATAGTTACTGTGAAGAGTATAATTAGCATAAGAAGCCATACTACTGTATGTATAGTTACTGTACGTGGTATAATTAGCATAAGAAGCCATACTACTGTATGTATAGTTACTGTACAGAGTATAATTAGCATAAGAAGCCATACTACTGTATGTATACTTACTGTGAAGAGTATAATTAGCATAAGAAGCCATACTACTGTATGTATAGTTACTGTGAAGAGTATAATTAGCATAAGAAGCCATACTACTGTATGTATCGTTACTGTGAAGACTATAATTAGCATAAGAAGCCATACTACTGTATGTATAGTTACTGTGGAGAGTATAATTAGTATAAGAAGCCTTACTACTGTATGTATAATTACTGTACAGAGTATAATTAGCATAAGAAGCCTTACTACTGTATAAGAAGCCATACTACTGTATGTATAGTTACTGTACAGAGCATAATTAGCATAAGAAACCATACTACTGTATGTATAATTATTGTACAGCGTATAATTAGCATAAGAAGCCTTACTACTGTATGTATAGTTACTATATTTTCTATTTTGACATTGTATAAAGTGTTTTAATTGTATTCTGCCTGATATTGTTGATGTTATATAACTTAAAATATTGTCATTGTTCTGAGTGTACTGCAGCTTTTCTCTAGAGGTCTTTGTGCCTAGACAGACTTATAAATAAATAAATTATGTAGTACGGGAAATGCTGTCTTGCACTTTGGAAGAGAAAAGCATGCATATCCATATTCACTTGACTACCACATTAGGAGTAGCAGATGATACAAACAATTTAGGGGTAATTGTGGATAGCTTAATTCTGAAGCCAATGTCATTGCTTTTACCAGGAAATGGTTTGCAATTTTAAGGGGCATACTGTGGACAACAATTTGTGGATAGCTGGAAATCTGACTATTACAGTTTAAGTCACTGATAAGAAACCTTACTGAATACTGTAGACACTATGCAATTGCAATCAATGACAAATAAAGAAACTGTAAGGAGTAGGGAAGCATCCATTATGACCATAAGGCACAATAGCTATAAGGAATGACCGAAGGAGTTGAAATGTCACTCAGCCAGACGTTTGTTTATGAGGGGTGATTTGATTTTAATGTACAAATGTTTTACAAATGAAAGACCATTGTCTTGAATAGGAGCACCTTTTATGTCATACAGACATGGGACTAGGAAAACTGAGTGACTGAATTGTCAGGATGCTATACTAATGTAAAAAATAGTTTTCTAATTGAGATGGAAACATTATAGAACATGGGAACATAGTTCCAACAATTGCTGGACATCACTAGACCTACACAGATTCATAAACCAGAATGGTGCTTGAGTTGACACTATGGCATGTGATCTAGATGCCAGTCGAAGGAAATGCTGAGATAGTCTTGGTTTAGGCTTTGTTCTTGTGATAACAAATACATTATGACCTTGTGGCTATATGTTTTTCAGGGGCGATAAATGTGAACGTAAAAGGAATTTACATAATCACTATTAACTGAGCATTCATGTGATTTGTAGGTGTGGAGAGTGTATATCTCTGACAGCAATGAGGTCATTATATCTCTGACCTCTTCAAAGTAAAATGTGGCTTTCAAACATGGCACATTCCACTGGGACAGTATGTGTACAAAAAGAGCAGAAGCTAGTGTTTGCTGTATAAATACAATGAACATACAACCCACATTCAGTCTTTTAAGCTGTTACTTTTTAATTACAGTTCCCTAATGCAGATGTCTAGATTTGGTTCTCAACCAACATGCAAATTTTCACATTTTCTCATGGGGATGAATGCGCAATGTAAATATCATGAATATATTTTGCTATTGTAACATAATAACAAAAATACTATTTATTTGTCTCTAAAAGGGATCTTTTCAGCAGCACTTGAAAAGCTATTACAGGATAAACAGATTACCAGGAATTATGAGGTAGCACTCTGTTTGCAGCTGTTCTATCACCTCTGCACCTAAAATCACAACCTAATTGCAACTTATAATAAGCTTGCATTAAGTCTCCACCAAATAGATCTTCATAACCATTAGTATGTGCCAGGCTGCCAGACTGCATCAATTTCAGTTTCCATTAAGTCTGAGAATACAAATTTTGCTTAGGTTCATAGGATGATACTAGGCTATTGGCCTGGAGGCCCTTCTAAGCCTAGCCAAGAATTTCACCCATGTTCCCACAAAGTCAGCACATGATTTCCCTGTCCAGCAGGGACATAGGTGAGATCCCAGGGGTATATTTTCTGTTTTCCATAAAGTCATCCAGGTTCCTCTTAAATACGGCTGGTGAGGTACTCTGCTTGACATGGAGAGGAAGTCTATTTCACAGATGGGGGAGTCTTTGGGACACAAATCTATCCCGCCAACAAGTTCTATTAATGTCACAGACCAGGTTGAGACCTTTTGTGCGGGTTGTGCAAGTGAAGTTTGACTTACGGATATGCAGCAACTCCATCAAGGCTGAGTCTGAGACGGCCTTGTATTCCAGACACAGGTCACTCTGAGCAGTCTGTACGAGACTGAATAGAGGGACAATGCTGTTAGCCTATCTGTATAGGATAGGTGTTTAAGACCCTGGATTTTCCTGGTCAGGAACCTCTGTGGTCTCTCCAACTGCTGCATAATCGATAATGGGTCTGATAAGGGAGGAGTACAGAGATGTTATGACCTCCTTGTTCCTGGATGAAATACCCTTACTTATGAGGTGAGCCATGTAGAAAGCCTTCAGTACAACGGAGGCAATGTGGTGTTCAAAAGTCAGGTTGCTATCAGCCTAGTTGGCCATGTCCCTCATGATTGATTGCATGCTTAGTACGTTGTAATTAATGTGATAATTTCTAGGGACACCATTTTCTCCAAAGGGGATAATGATGCATTTCTTGGCATTCAGTTTGAGGCCATGCTTCTGGCACTAGTTATTAGTTTGGTTAAGGCCCTCTTGGAGGATGTTCACATCACTAGGGGAATTTATGACAGTACCCAGCTTGCAGTCATCTGCAAACTTGGTCAGCCATAGACCACTGGTTTTGGCTTGCACCTCAGGAAAGTATATCTCAAACAGTAGAGCCCCAAGACTGATCCTTGGTGTACACTGCTTGTTACGAGTCTACTACTAGAGGTGGCTTCTCCTATTGTGACTGAGTGGGTTCTATCAGTGAGCCAGTTAGCTACCCATCTGCTAACATATGGGTTGATGTCTCGCTGGGAGAGTTTATCTATTATCCCAGAGTGGGGAATAGTGTTGAAGGCTTTGGCTAGGTCAAGGTAGATGGTGTGCACTGTCTTCACCTCATCCATGGCTTTGGCGACTGTTTTGAAGAAGGTGACCTAGTTTAACAGGCATGATCTCCCTTTAACAAAACCAAACTGTGTGAGATCAAGCGTCTGGAGATTGCCAATGTCCTTGTTTATAAGGTCCATGATAATGCATTCCATGACCTTGCAGTTCAGGCTAGTTAGGCTGATGGGTAACAGAATGCAGGCTATATTTAGAATTGAAGTTACTGAACTGTTATTACAGCATAAGTAAAAAAAATGAATCATAACTATTTCATTAGGGAAGGCAGAAATTTATGTTATTGCAAATAAGGGAATGCCTAAAATCTACAAGCTGGTCAAGGCATTGTGCTGACATATAAATTAGGAATGAGATACACTAAAAGGCATAGGGTAAAATAGTATTATTGAGTGCTTTTTCTACCCAAGTATTTTATTAGAATTGCCTAAACCTACTATTATGAAACTCCTTTACAAACAGGTATATATCCTTTTAAACACATCTGGCAAATTAGATTTTCACAGGACTTTTATTTGTCATACTCTGCATTATACTCAATTTCCAATCAAGAACCATTTGACATTGCACAAAAGACCAGGGCCAGGTGTAATTAATTTGCAAAACATATTTTCTTTAAGTTTTCATTACATAACAAAAACACAATTAATAACTCACCAGGCAAGATAACGTTTATGTTAGTGCTTGTAGGTTGAGGCCTAAACTCCATATACAGACAAAGGTAGTGCTCTGCTTTATAAATAAGAACTGAGATACACTGAAATCCTTGCAGCTGGAATGACTTTCCTGAGTGTGTTTTGTGCTAAATATCTTATAAGAATTGTTTGAATTTTATTAAGACCTCCACTGGGGAATCATCAAAGCTACTTATACAGAACTAGCATTGCAGTGACTCCAAACACTTTTGTGGTAACAGCGTAACATTATTTATTTACTTAGTTAGTTAGTTAGTTAGTTAGTTAGTTAGTTAGTTAGTTAGTTGACCAGGTTATTTCAACAGAATCATTTCTCTTTTTTCATGGGAGGCCTAATGACTATTCACATTGAGTAGGGAAGATGTGAAAAGCAAGAAAATTCCCCTACTATTTTCAGTAAGTGCTAATGAATCTTTGACATCCTCTTTGGTTACCACCAACTCAGGTAGATGGGACCTTAGTTTAATGTCTCATCTGAAGGAAAAGATAGTTGTGTAGAACTGCCTTATGTTGCATTGACGTGACAGAAATAGAAAAGTAATCCATGTACCTAGAGTGAAAACACACCCTAAAAACCTTCTGATCTTTCAGCATTAAAGGTGATTCTGCTACCCATTTAGACACACTAACACTGACACTATACCCTATTTCTTTAGAGGGGCTGGTTGACCTCATCTCAAAAGGTAAAACAAAAAGAAATGTCCAGCATATATTTACATTTTCATTATACCAGAAATACAAAAATCATACTTTTTACCATGCTATACAACATTTCTGTTATTACATGTAGGGTAAGGCCTAATCTCCATGTACTAACAAAGGCAGTATACCACAGTGTAAATCATGTTTGTGATATAGAGAAATTAATTCTTACATTTAGAATGACATTCTTGAGTGTGTTTGCACTCGTATCTTATTAGAATTGCTGTCCTTTTATTACAAACTGCTTTCTGACATATGGCCTCTTACATACAGATGGTTGATCCAGTGTTTCATAAGACTTTTATTGTCACAATCTAGCATTATGCTATTTCATTTCTGCTTAAAAGACCCAATCAAAGTAATGTCCAGAATAGATGTGCACTAAGTTTTCATTATACAAGGAAAAAAAAAAGCATCAATATTGCACCAGTCAAGGAAACACTTCTGTTAATGTATATGGTGTGGCAGTAAACACCATACACTGAGAAGACAGCGTGCTGCCATGTGAATCAGGTTTGACATACAGTGAAATCTTTGAGGGAGACTATCACTTCTGAGAGCATTTCATGTTCAAGTATCTTATTAGAACTACTTGAACATTTATAGTATGCACCGGTCTGGGAAACATGACATATGGTGGTTTATGTACAGCTCAGAAGTCAGTGTTGCACAGGTGTTTTGTTGTCTCACTCTGACATAATACAAGGCTTCCACCTTAAGCTATTTAATCTTTCTTTTTCAAAGGCAAAGTGAAAGTAATGTCCACAGTGTATGTGAACTAAGTTCTCATTGCATCAGAAATTGAAATAAAATCCTAAATATTTCATCATGCAAGGCAGCATTTCTGCTGCTGCATATTATGTGCGTCCTACCCTACATGTACTGACAGAGCCAGTACACAGCAGTGAAATCAAAACTTGGATGCAGTACAATTCTTAAGGAAAGAATATCGTTATTCTCAAATGTGTTTTATATCCTGATCTTATTAAAATTGTCTGCTTTTTTATTATGAGCTGCCGTACGGAAGGTGACAAATGCTCACTTATATAGACCAATAAATTACAGTTTCATCAGACTTTTGTTGTCACAGTCTGACATTATATTCAATTTCCACCCAATGACAATTTGGCATATAAAGAAAAGTTAGATCAAGAGTAATGTCATACCAGAAACAAAAAGAAAATAACAATACTTTGCCAGGTAAGTCAACATTTCTCTTACCGTATATCAGGTGAGGCCTGGAGTCTGTGTACTGAAAAAGGCACTGCGCCATTTTATAAATCAGAATCAAGATACAGTTCACTTTGAATACAACAGCACTTAAATGTGTTTTATACTTAGAGATCTTAGAATTGTCTGACCTTTTTATTATGAGCTTTCTTAGTGAAACTGACGTATAGCCTCTTATATGCAGCTATCAAATTAGTGTTTTTCAGGACTTTTATTGTCACAGTCTGGAATTTCCAATGAAATACTATTTGAACTCTGCTCAAAAGCAGGGTGTAAAAGATGTCAAGAATAAAAGTGCACTAAGTTCTCTTTGCACTAGAAGTAAACGGTCATAAATATTTTACCAGACAGGACAACATTGCACTTACTACATATAGTGAAATCTAAATTGCACACATTGGCAATGTGCCTTAAAAATCAGGGCTGAAAAGCAATATTTATAGGTAGATTGGCATTCTTAAGTGTGTTTCACACCAAGAGATTTATATTTATTTATTTATTTATTATATGAATGTTTCATTGTGAATTGCCTTATATTGTGAACCTGTCCTAAGTCAAGTTATATATAGCTATCACATTCTTATTTCACAGGACATTTGTATTTAGTTTGGCATTATATCTAGTTTCCCACTAGTGGTGGTTTGACATCTGTTCAAAAGGCTAGGTGAAACTTATACCCAAAATATATGTGCACTGAATTTTTATTACATCAGAAGTAAAATGCTATATATTTCACCTGAAAGCATATATCATTTCACTTGTAGTACAACATTGCTACAAAGCCAATCTTTCAAACAGCTAAAGTGATGAGGTCATATGCAGTGTTAAGCATATAGGTAAAATAGCAGTCTTAAATACATTTTGTAGTGGGACATAATTTTGTTACTATGTAAAAGTTCTGTACTGAAATGTCAAAGGGGCTGACCTTTTATACACAAGTTCCCAATGCACTGGACCAGATTCTATCACAATTGTAGTGGATTAGTCATTTGCTACTATGTAAAAGTTTTTTAATGAAATTTTTAAGGGTGGGTTGAGATATGGCTTTTATACATAGGTTTCAGTTATATTGGATCATAGTCCCTCACTATGGTAGTATGACATTGTGCATTACATTTGATTTCCATTATGGGTGTTGTACTGACATTTTGCTCATAATGTAGAAGAGCATAACAGTGGTTGAAAACATTTCTTTACTGAGTTAGTTTTATATCAGAAGTAAAAATTGTGTACATTACCAGAGTGTACATATTTGTTTCAGTTGTAACATGCTGTGTGTACACTGCCAAATGTTGAAATACCTAAAGTTGTGTGTCATACTCAGAATTAAGCTGCACTGAAATCAGTGTGGACATTATTCTCAGGCTCCATTTTGGGTGTTGTACTGAACTTCAGTTCAGTAATGAGAATACAGCAATGACAAAATATAATTCTTTACTAAGATCTCATTATTTCAGGGTTAAACTTCTGACATACCTCACCAAAAATATATGTACTTTCATTTGTGACATGACACAGCTAAATACCACAGTTTGGAGCACCTGAAGCAATGGGGTGAAATTCAGTATTGTGCTGTATTGAATCCCCTAAAGGTAGAATAAGAGTCTTAGTTACATTTTGCAGCCAAACACCTCATTATTACTGTTTGAAAGTCTGATAAAGAAATGTCAATGGAGGACTGAGATATCCACTTTTTATAGAGGTTCCCTCAAGCAAGAGTCTACATGGCTTCACTATTCACTATCACAGCCTGGTATTTTGCATTATTCTTGGTTTACATTGTGAGTATTGTACTGAATGTATGGTCACTGTGCAGAATGTAATAGCAGTATAGAATACTGCTAAGTCTATTGTTATGATATCAGAAGTAATAATAATATATATTTTCTAGAACATTTTTCCATTGGTGACATTAGCAATGCCATGTTTTCAAATAGCTAAAATTGTAAAGTTATATTTAACACTGAGCTTCAGTGAAATCTCACATGGTAGAACAACATTCTTAGGAGCACTTGATAGCAGAGCATGCTATTGTGATTGCCTAAATGTGTTGTAATAAAATTTCAAAGGGGATTGAGATATGACTTTTTATACATAGGTTACATATGGAGATGTCCATAAGCCTTCACTGTTCTACTTTGATATTTTTCATTATTTTTCAATTATGAGTATTGTTCTAAACTTGCTCACTTTTCAGAACATACTAATAAACTGGTACAGTTTTATCCTGTGCTATTATTATCTTAGAAGTAAACAGTCTACATATTTAAGCAGAAAATATAAATATTGGTTGTAACATACCAGTGCTACAATGCCACCCATCAAGAAGATTAAGTGGTATGATCAAATTCATCATTAAACTGCACTAAAATCCCAAAGGGAAAAACAGGAGTCCTAAATGCATTTTATAACTAAACCCCCCACTGTTAATTTCTGAAGACTTTGTAATGATATATCAGTGAAACCAAGATATGGTATTTTATACATATGTTCAAGATGCACATGCCTACACTGTCATGGTCTGAAATGTTATAATACTTTCCGTTGACATTTTGGGTGTTTTGTTGAACTTCAGATCACTATACAGAATACAATACTAACATGGAGTACTTTTTTGCTGAGTTGTCATTGCTACCAAAGTAAAAGTCCTATATATTTTGCAAAAAAAATTGTTTGCCCTCTTGCACTAATTTAGTCATATGTGATAACCCCAACCCTCACTTTCCCCATCCCTAACCCCACCCCTACACATTTCCATCTGAAAACCCATTCCTCAACACTAAACAAGACACTCTCACACACTACACATATAGCAGCACATACCCGTAGCACTGAGCATATATCTCTATGTCATCCTCATTGCAACTTGCAAACCACACACACACACACACACACACACACACACACACACACACACACACACACACACACACACACACACACACACACACACACACACACACACACACACACACACACACACACGTGCACATGCACAGACACACACACGTGCGCACACACATGCAGACACTGCACAGACGCACACACATGCATGCACACACACTCACACACACATATACACACACACACACACACACACACACACACACACACACATCTGTCTCTTTTATCTAATGCTGACATTTTGGTATATCCAAAAACTTTCAACAACAGCAGCACACACACACACACACACACACACACACACACACACACACACACAAAACTAACAATATCAACTGAGATAACTAGTCTAAATAGTGGTAGTTTGGGAAAGTAAGGTGTTTATTTTCTAGAATACTTTCATTTGCATGACACTGTTAAAATACTATAGTTTGAAATAACTAAAGATGTGAGGTTAAAGTTAGTATTATGGTGCACTGTAATCTGTAATAGGTAAAATACATACATACATACAGGCAGACATACATACATACATACAAATATTTCAAGCATGCTCATTAATGCCCTTCTAGCTTGCCAATATGCAAAAATACTTGTTCCCATAATAGGTGTCCAGGCTGTTTTTAAAAATATCCAACTTTGTATTTGCTTTAATGTCATTTGGTAATCTGTTCCATGCATCAGCTACTCTGTCAGAGAACCAATTAGTACACTTTTCATTCCTACTGGGTGGCACAGTGGTGCAGCGGTTAATGTTGTCGCCTCACAGCAAGAGGTTCTCCGGTTCGATTCTCAGCTGGGGTGCCTTCTGTGTGGAGATTGCATGTTCTCCCTGTGTTCATGTGGATTTCCTCCAGGTACTCTGGTTTCCTCCCACATTCGAAAGACATGCATCTGGAACATTTCTCCCCGGGCCTCCACTGGAAACAGGCTCTGTGGAACCTAGTTGGACTTTCCCGGTCAACAAATGTAAAATAAATACAGAATCTTCTACATAGCTTGTCTGATGATATTCTTGTTCTTTTTGATAACCCTAAACATTCCCAGAGGTAGTTGTCTCTAAATGCCCTATATACCTGAATAAGATCTCCTCTTAGATATCTGTAAGAGACACTGGCCAAGTTCAGATGGTTTAGTTTTTCATAATAACTTAAATTTTCACATCCACAGATGCCCTTATTATATGTTCGCTGTTCTAGTTCCAGTTTACTCATGCTTGTTTTCTTATAAGGTTTCCATATTGTTATTCCATACTCAAGTTTGGGTCTAATGTAACTAACAAACAATGACTTCATCATTTTTAATTTTCTGGACTTTATAAATCTTTTATACAGCCTATAATTCTATAACTATTATTAACCAATTGCTTGATATGATTAGAAAACTCATAGCTAGATCTACCCATATACCCAGGTCCTTAAATGAGTCTAAAGTTTCAATCACTATGTGCTGTATTAAATATTCACCTTTCAATTTATGTCTCCCAAATCTCAAATGTTTAGTTTTTGATGTATTTATCAGCATATTATTCTCCTGTGCCCAAATGGTCAATGTAGTCAAGTTATTTGCAGACATGCCATATTTGTAACACATCTAATCAATTTACTCAATTTCAGGTCACCTGCATATAGACTGTAGAACATCTCAGATGAAAAAGTTAGGTCTGAAAGCTAAATCTAAACAAGTAAGGGTCTAGGACAGAGTCCTGTGGGAAACTCTGACTGTAAGCAAAGATTTCACCTGTCCAGTTGCTGTATGATACTTGCCATGTCCTATTGTAAGCCATGCAGCTATCCATCTTATCAAGAGTACATCAATACCTAGTTGTACTAATTTATTGATCAGTGTTTTGTGTATGACCCTGTCAAATTCTGAAGTTAAATCTATATAACTTACATCACAGCACAATTTTTCATTCATAGCTGTTATTATATTGTTATAGAACATCATGTTACAGGTGGTACTAGATCTATTTTCAACATATGCATGCTGACATATGGTTTCAAGTCCCAACCTATCCAGTTCTGAAAATAAGTTATCCAATATTACCTTTTCCATTATTTTTCCACAACATGAAAGTAGACTTAAGGGTCTATATGACTGTGGGCTTGTCCTACTCCCCTTTCCTTTAAAGACCGGTTTAATATGCTCATGTCTACCATCTTGAAGAATTTCTCCATATTTATGTGACCTACTGAATATTATACCATGATCCCCCCAAAACGTGCACGCTGATTGGCCAGCATGCCCGTTGTAAATCGAGTTATACTAATGGAAAAAGGTCCGGTCGCCCGGACTTTTTTCCATTAGTATAACTCGTTTTTTTTAAACACTGTCTCGCTATGTTAAATGGGTTTAACATAGCGAGACAGCTCTAAAATAAGCACCGGAGAACACCGTTGCTTATTTAAACGCTGTCTCGCTATGTTAAACCCATTTAACATAGCGAGGCAGTGTTAAAACAACGGAGAAAGCAAGATCTCCGTTGCTTTTAGTCTCGCTTTGTTAAGTGAGTTTAACATAGCGAGACAGTTTTAAAATAAGCAACGGAGATGTCCCTTGCTTATTTTAAAACTGTCTCGCTATGTTAAACTCATTTAACATAGCGAGACATAAAAGCAACGGAGATCTTGCTTTCTCCGTTGCTTTTGCTCAACTCTGATGTACCGCGCGGCGCAGTACATCAGAACTGCCGCGGATGCCAGACATCTGCGGAAGGGCAGTAAACAGGCATCATACTATGCCATTATTTAAGAAAAGTAACAGTTTCTTTTCTTAAATAATGTCATAATAATAGCACATGCCTGGGTGTGGGTAATGCTAAATTACCCACGGTTGGCTTTGTTTGGTCCCTCAGGCTTCGCCCTCGGGACCAAACCACGCCAACCGTGGGTAAATTTAGCATTACCCACACCCAGGCATGGGTTATTGCTATAATAGATGCAATGGTACTAAAGGTTCTTGCTGAAGCATTTTCAGGTCATTGTTACTAATTTTATCTCCTCCTTGTACTATGTTTGGAACAAGTTTGCACAGTTATTTTTCAATATAATCTAATTAGATTCCAGTATCTGGGGTTATCTGGATGCCATTAGGACAACTTAGGACCCCTTTTGTGGAGGCAAACTGTTTTGCATAAGATTTTGTAAATATACATATATATGTGTGTATGAGAATAAATTTTAGAATCTCCACACAGTTTATCAATTTATATGTCTTTACTCCTTCCACATCTTCTGTATCTATAAAAGGTTTCCTATTATGCTCAATATCTTTATATAATTTTTTTTGTTCTTCTCTCACTCTGTGCTTAATCTGTTTGTCCAGCTTGTTATTTCAGTTTTCAAAGTTGTAGTTCTACCTCTGTTCCATTTCTTATATTTTTTGTCTCTCACCTTAATCAGATGTCTTGTTCTTATGGAAATATATCCCCCTGATGTTGTACACCTAGATCCTGATGTTAAACATTTTTTTGATTTTTGCACTCAAAAAGTTTCTCTTTCAAAACTTTCCAGATTTCATCTGCAGTTTTTCGACTGAACACCTCACTCCAGTTAGTTTTACTTCGTAACTGTTTTGCTTCCATTAAAAAAGTATTTTGGCTTTTCCTGGTTAGGGTTCACCACAGCGACAGAACTCCTGTCCGCTCATGATTGACAGTGGATTTTATGGGGCCGAGTTGCCAGCCAGATGCCCAACCTTCAACAAAGGCATGCCCATTCATGCTCACACCTACCTGCATGTCTTTAACATCACTCGACTGTGGGGAGGACATGCAGACTCCACACATTAGGCGCTCCAGCTGAGAATCGAACGGGAGAACCTCATGCTGTGAGGCGACAATGTTAACCGCTGCACCTGTAATTAACCTTCTGTGCATTGGATTAGATTTCAGTTTAGTAGAATTCTCTAGCAACAAATTACCCTTTATATCCCCATGATCACTGCACATCAATGGTGGTAAAACTTGACTTGAAGTTATAGTAATTTCTTTGGAAGCACAAACAATGTTTAGTATGTTCCATCCCCCGGTAGTTTTTTTTTACAATCTGAAGCAATTGTTGCTCCTGAATATATGCTGTGAATGATTTCCTTACTAATACTGTTGAATCAATATTATTCCAGTCTGTTTTTGGTAAATTTAATTCTCCAGCTAATATTATTCTTCCCTCCTGTGTTTCATGCAACAAATGCATGAATTCCTCTAGGTCATCTGCACTTGATTTTGGTGGTCTATACACTCCAACAATTGTTATATGTTCCAGGATTGTGTTTATTGTCACAGTTACGCAGTCTATATTATTGGTGTTATCACTGAACTTGTAATACTCACAGGTCTCATGACTATCTTTAATCCCTATCATGACATCTCCACCTGAGTTTTTGTTAGCATGTCTATTACAGTAAAAACATTTATACCCTGACAAAACTGGCTTTCAGTAATTGTTCTTTAATCATGTTTCGCAAACAATAACAACATCAAACTTGAGGAAACATAGCAAATTTTCCAATAAAAAAAACTTTATTATTAATGCTCCTAACATTAACAACCATCAGAGATGCATCAAATGTTGCTATCTGTGAAATGTTAAATTTTCGACCTGGCAAAAATCTTGCCTAGTATTTGTCAAATATTGCAAAATATCTGCTGCAAAAATTCTCTTCCCTGATCTTGACAAAGGCATGCCATCCTGTCTGAACACATCTGCCCAAAACTAGGCTTGGATGCTCTACACATTTCCATCTTTTTAAAACAGGATATTTTTCCATGTAGGTGTTTATCCAAAAAAATCTTTTTATTTAAGGTGACCTGACTATCCTTTCTATCGGTGATTTGTAAAAGATACGTCCTAACACCAGTACAAGCTAAACTATCTAAGAGGCTGTGAGTTCCCTACTAACAGTCAGAATCCTTGCAGATGACAATATTTGTACCGACATGAATAAAAATGCATCCCTACTTCCTTACATTAAGAAGTTCCAAGGCTTGTCTCACATCTATTTTTGCTCCGGGCAAGCATAACACTATTCGATATTCATTATCTTATCTGCAAATATAAGTATCAGGTCCTCTAATAATTGAATCTTCAATTACAAGAATATCTTTGCTGAACAGCTCTGAAGAATCTTCAGCTTCTAATACAGTAATATCTGCTCTATCAATTGTTACGAAGGATAGATCTTATAGTTCCATAGGTTCAAAGGTGTGTACTAGGCTAATGGCCCTGGGGCCCTTACAAGCCTAGTCCATAGGATTACCCTGGCATCATGCTACTTGACCTTAGTTCCCAGTGCCTCTGTCGAGTAAAGCCATTAGAGTGATCCCTGGGGTGAATTTTCTATTTCCCATCCACTCATCAATATTTCTCTTGAAAAGGGCCAGTGAGGTGCTCTGCTTGACATGTATGGGAAGTCTATTCCATAAGAGTCTCTGGGGTATGAACCTGTCCCTCCAGCATGTTCTGTTGATTGTGGTAATGAGGTTGTGGTCTCTAGAGCATGTGGTACCGAGGGATTGGGATTTCTTTAGATATAGCATTTCTAACAGAGCTGGGTCAGACATGGCTTTGTAAGTCAAGCAGAAATCGCCTCTAAGTAGGCAATATGAGACAGACAATAGCTGAAGTTTTTAGTCTGTCTATAAAGGAAAAATGTTTAAGGCCTATGATCCTCTTTGTGAGGTACTGGCCTCTCCAGTTGTTGCAGGTGTTTAGTGAGGTACATGCCAAATGGGACATTGTACTCAATGATTGGCCTAATGAGGAAAGAGTAGACAGAGGTAATGACCTCTTTCTTCCTGGATGCAAAACCCTTAGTAATGAGATGTGCCACTTAGAAGGACTTTCTGACCACAGTGGCAATGTGGTGATCAAGAGAGGTTGCTGTCAACCTGTGGTCCCAGATCTCTTTAAAATGCCTTCTGTGTTCAGTGGACTACCATCGATGTGGTAATTCATGGGAACTGGGTTTTTCCCAAAGGGGATGACGACACATTTTTTGGCATTGAGTTTAAGGCCATGGTTCTGACACCAGTCATTGGTCTCAGTGAGGCCTTTCTGTAGGATGTCAACATCACTCGGGGAATTAATAATAGCTCCCAACTTGCAATTATCTGTGAACATTGTCAGCCAGAGTCCCTTCATGTTGGCCTGGAGTTCAGAGAAGTAGATACCAAACAGGAGAGGACCCAGGACCAAACCCTGTGGGACTCCACTTGTGACTGGTCGGCAGTCTGACTTGGAGTCAGCTACTTTCACACTGTGGGTTCTATCTGTGAGCCCGTTTGTAACCCACCTAGTGATATAGGGGCTGTTGCCTAGCTTAGTGAGTTTTTCTATGATTCCTGAGAGGGGAATGGTATCAAAGGCTTTGGCCAGATCAAGGTAGGCTGTATGAACCACCTTGCCTTCATCGACAGCTCTGGTGACTGACTCAAAGAAGTTGACCAAGTTGAGCAGGCATAATCTACCCTTCACAAAACCAGACTGAGTGAGATCCAGAGTTTGGAGATTCCCTATATCCTTGTTTATTAGGTCCATGATGATGCGTTCCATAGCTTTACATATCAGACTTGTCAGGCTAATGGGGAGATAGTTCCCAGGGTCTATAGTCGCTCCTCCTTTGTGGAGCGGAATGACTGTAGTGGTGCGCCATTTGGTAGGGACAAAGCCTGAGGTGAGGCTGTGATTGAACTGGGCACACAGGTAAGGTGCCACTTCACTCTGTAGTTCATGTAGAACACAGCAACACAGCCAGGGATATTGTCAGGTCCCATAAAAACTGTATTCATGGCCTTGGACAGTGTTGTTTTAACCTGTGCAGCAGTAATACTGGGTGCCTAGTAATCTACTGGTATTGTGATTGGTCCCTTGGGGGGAGGCGTAAAGTTGGCACTGAATCTGTCAGCCAGTATATTGGCAATATCTGTTGGCTCGGTATAGGAGGTACCACTGTGCAGTAGCTCAGAGCAAATCTGGGTATTGCCATGGAGATTCTTTACATAACTATAGAAGGCCTTGTGGTTGTCTTTACTGTCTGCTGCAATTCTGTTTTCATAGCTAGCTTTAGAGGATTTGATGAGGGATCTCAACTTTGTGTTCAGGCTAATAATGGAGGTTTTCCAGTATTGGGACTTCACCTTATTCTATATCAGTTTCCTCCTTCTGTTGTAGAGTTTGTTTATGGCAGAGGAGTACCAGATCGGCTTCCTTTTTTTTGGAGGAGAGTGTCTTGGTTCTCTTGGGTATGGCGAGATCCATGCATTTGTATATGTGTTCGTATAGTGCATTGGTGTATGATTCAGCAATCATGCAACTGATCTCCATTTGCATGGGTGCTGTGAAGTTAGCCACCTCTGTTTTCAGGAGCCCAAAGTTAGCTTTGGAGAATTTTTTCATGGTGGTTACCTTTGCGGGGGGGGGGGGGTAGGGATGTGATTTCCAAGGTGATTAGTTTGTGGTCAGATCTAACCAGGGATGAGCTGACTATTGGTGTAGAGCAACGGTCGCCTATGTTAGTAATGATCAGGTCAAGGATGTTGCTACCACTAGTGAGGGTAAGAATGAGCTGGTCCAGGGCATTGGAATTAATGAATTCCAGGAAATGTTGGGCAAGTGTATTGGTACATGAGTAGTTTTCCCAGTTAATGGAGGGGTAGTTGAAGTTGTCCAGTATGAGAGTGTTAGATTGGACCCTAATATTCTCCAGGGTGCTTAGGAATGTGGAGTCTTGGGACATAGTTGGGGACCTATAGCAGGCTACAACCTGAATCGCTGTCTTACCCAATGTTAGCTGCACCTGAAGTATTTCAGATGCATTATGCTGGGCTACTAGTCTGGAGGTGTGTGCATCCTTTATGAATATGGAAACACCACCACCTTTGGAGCTTCAGTCCAAGTTCTGGGGCTGAAAGGTGTGGAATGAGTTATAGCATGGTAGTGCAGGGGTGCTTTCTGCTACCTTGAACCAGGTCTCTGTTATGGCACAAATGTCGATGTTCTCCATTTTAAGGAGTGCGTCAAGTGAGTGCATTTTGAGATTTAGACTTCTTTTGTTGAGCAGCATGACCCTCAGATTGCATTTGTTTGTAGCTGTTATGGTGGTAATTTGGTCTTTGGAACGCCACCTACAAAAGGCACTATAGGGTTGGCAAGAGCCCTGGCCAGTATCTGGAAGCCCAGGGGTGACAGATGAAGGCCATCTCTGGAAAAGCATCGAGGTCTGTCAATCATTTCATCCCAGACAGACAGATACTGGATCCCATTAGAGTAACACCAGAAACTTGGACAATTGTTGAAATCAATCATTTTCTGCTTGTACTGTGGTGTCATTCTGGACGAAGGTAGGATGCTGCTCAGGGCTAGGGTCATAACCTGTCTGGGCTACATAATCCGAGAGCTCCTCCATGTCTCTTTTCATGTAGTCCAGGGATGTACATCTCAGGTCATTTACACCCACATGTACAATGACAGAGTCATATTTGTACTTGTTGTTGAGGGACCTGAGTGCATGTGTTATGTAGCGGATTGTGGTGCCTAACAAGCAGCAGACTGTTACTTTCTCCTTATTCAACCTAGTGAGTGGGACATCAGTGTGCCTCACTATCGAGTCACCTATGACTAGTGGGTTGGGCATGCTGTTTTGCCTTAGGGGCTTTGGTTGAGTGGCACACTGTTTAGGAGAGTAATATGTCTCATGATTAGTGTTGTGTTGTGGTGGTCGAGTGTGTTTCTGCCTTAGAGGTATCTGCTGTTTGGGTAGATTTTTATTGAGAGCCTCCATGAATGTGGGTGTGCGGTTTGTGTTTTTTTGTGATAGCAGTGCTGGTGTGTGTTCTGGAGGGCTATGTGTTCCATGTGGTGTGGTGCAAGTGTTGACCTTCTCTTCATGACTAGCTATTCCGGTATTGGCTGGAGAGTGCGTGGCTCCCAGTTTGGATATATAAGTGCATCTCTTGCAAGTCTGAGTGTTGGGAGGTAAGAGGAGAGTGTTGTCACTGTACATGAGGCAGTTGCTATAATTGCCTCAGGATGTCCAGGTTCACCAGATTAATAGGGGAATGCACAGAGAACTGACCTTTAGACATGCCTGGAGGGGTGAGCATTACTAATAAGTACTGGAGCTGTTTCCTTGTAGAACGTTTAGTGCTGGTAGCACTTTTGTGTGCTACAATAATTGCTACAAGTATTAATCTCACCACTATTAGTCTTATTAATCACACTATTTTCATTGTGTATCCACAGCTTGAGCCATGTAATCAACACCTGTCTTTCTCTTCTTTTTTTGTTACAGTGATGTTCTTCAATCTTTCCACGTTCAGTTTTAATTTCTTCCTTTTCACCTACCCCGTGCCTCTTTTTTCTACCTTCTCTTTTGGAAAAATGATGCCTTTTTCTGTAGATTGAAGGTTTTCTGATAGAAAAATGTCATCATTCCGTGTAACCTGCGTGTTACATAACACAAAGCAGTGCCCTTTTTAGTATATATTCTCGTTTCTTTACAGACGTTAATCAGTTTATTTTTCTTCCTTATTATTTGTTGTCAGCCTCTTACTTGCTTTCTTTTTTTGTTTCCTTCTAAACAAACTAGATCCTCAGATTGCGGAACACTTGCATCCAGAATTCCAAAGTTTTCAGGGGCATTGTCTTGTTGCATCATTTCCTAAATGTGTTCTATTTGTTCTTTGCCTTCTTCTTCTTCTTCTTCTTCTTTTGGCTTTTCCCGGTTAGGGGTCACCACAGCGGATCACCTGTCCGCTCATGATTGGCAGTGGAGTTTTACAGTGTCAAGTTGCCAGCCTGGCATCCAACCTTCCACAGAAGGCACACACATGCACGCACTCATGCCTAGGGCCAATTTAGACTGTCCAATCCACCTACTGCATAATATTATTTATCTCGCCAATCCAGTCATTGATATACGTTACAACAGTTCTCCAAGCCATACCAATTGCACAAGTGCAATCATCATCATTAAGACTAGCTTTACTTCTAATAATGGTAAGCAAATCATCCAGCTTTTGCTATGAGAAGCACAGATCACTAGTGTTATCAACTGTTACCTTTAAATATGCATAGCATTTAGTACACCGTACAAGATATTTGTTTATTATCAAATCATTAATTGCATACTCATTTAAGGAATCCATATTCAGCTTCTAACAAATAAAATATTTTAAAAGAAAAGACTAATCAAAATCATTAACCACAGAATTCAAAGAAAACTTAAATCAACTTCTGCGACAAAAAAAAATCACACAAGCAATATACAAGTAAATATTAAAGTAAGTAAAGCAATGTTGTTCTGACAGTGCAAGTTCTGCAGTCGCACTTCTTTTTAACAGTAAAGATCAATAAATCACAAGGCACGGTAGGATTGTTTAGATATGCTCAGTCTTAGCATGCATTTGACTTGTAGTTGAAGACTATGCTGTTACTGTCTAAAAGTTTCACAATGAAATCTGAAAGGGGAACTGATATATGGTGTTTAATATACAGAAGTTAAAGATGCATGTGTCATTTGCCTTTATTGTTATAGTCTGACACTTTTCATTATTCTCAGTTTTTCTTGGGAAAATAGCATTTTATTTCTGGTACTATACAGAGCAGATTACAGGAAGTAGCTCATTACTAGTTTCATGAACTTTTATAATCTTTTTATCATACTTTGACTTTCAGATTGGGTCCATTCCCATCATGGTATTAGAAACCCAAGTCTTGACAAATTAAACCGACAGAATAATAGTACTGCAGAATGCTTCCCTACATAGTTTTTGTTAAAACAGAATTAAAAATCCTATTTATTTCTCTCTCTTGAATAAAGATTTCCCTTTTTTTTGGTCATTGAAATTATGACACTCCCACTTACCTCCAATTTCGGCTCATTTACACAGCTCAGCACATACTATTTTGAAAAACTTAGCAAATTACTTAAAAATGTGTAGCTAATTTTAATCAAACAACACAAAGGCTCAAACTGTATATATTAAAATGTTAGCACTCTAAAGTGCCCTGGCTAACACCTTCAAAGACAATTATTATACAAAACTTATGTTTCTGTTTGTTACAGAAATATGGTTCTATGTTGTGAGGATCCATCAGTAGTTTTATATAGCCAATTGCGTGACATTTTTTTAAATTTGAATAATATCCTTAGTGTGTCCTTTCAAACTGAGAACAGAAAATGATCTTTTCTCAGAAAACAAAGTCATATTTTCTGTTTATTTAATATGCTCTAGTGAAAATGCATATTTTACTTGTTTCAACAAGTATGCACACATTTGAACTTCTGTTGTCTGCTTTTTCAAATTACTATCTATGGTCCTGAAAATTTCATATGAATATCTTGAAGCAATAGACAGATATTAGCATTTGAATTTAGGATTAAATTTAAACCAGCATAGGCTTTGAAATACTTAAATTGCAATATTTACATAATACAGTAAACTCACATTAACTGGCACCTGTGGGGATTGATAGATGTCGGATGACTCTAGTTTCTGACTCTTTGAGAGTTACTATTAAAAATAGGCCTGACTAATACTGTACCCTATACTATTTGCTTGGTTTGACTTGCTGTCAGGTTGGTGAGAGAGGGAATTTATTCCTATCTTCCCTTTTAAAACTCTAAAAACATCTAAAAGTATAAGTTATATTTCTGCAGGGGGGGAAACAGAAAGTGCAACACATGAAAATTGTACTGTATTTCTTTGATATTTTTTGCTGGTTGCTTGAGTTCCGGTTAACTGAGAGTTTACTGTAGTTGAAATTAAGTATTGTTTTCAGTTTCCTTCTGTGTTGGAAAGAAGGAAAATATCTACTCTAGGTTTTGAATAACTGTAAATATTCCCCCATCCTTACTTCAGATGTTACTGCATTTACTTGTATGCTTCTCTGCTATAGTTATAGTTGGCCCTATTACTTGCAACCATTTTTCATTTATAGTAATGTAGAATCTCCGGTGTACCATCATGGTTAAAACAAAACACTTTAATAGGATTAAAAAAAAAAAAAACTGAAACAGAATAGTAACAACTATAAAAGCAGTATGGCACTTTCAGCAATTCACCTTCATCAGATCGTAATTTCCTAAGGCTCTTGCCTGCATATCTGAACTGCTTCTTACTGAAATTGGTACACCTTGTTTGCTGTAGCATAGACTAGATCCAGACCTGCTGAATCTAGCTTTGTTTGTATAACTTGAGCACTAATCCAGGCATTCTTTAAAGCATGTTCATAGGTTAGTAGTAGGCTAACTGCACTTGCGAGCCATTTTAAGCCTAGCCAATTATCCCTTGTGAGATTCAAACCCTGTACCTTGTCTTTGTAAGGCAAACACCTTAACCATTAGGCCACCCTTCAAAGTATTCAATTGTATTTATTACTGCTTGGTAGTAACTTGATTAATGTGTAGCTATCATTCTAAGTCTTTTGGATTAAGCACTTGGGCTTCAGACCAGTTGTTTTACATTAGGGAGGTTTGTGGCCTGCACTGTGGTGGCAGGACAGGTAGCTTACATCCTTCTAAGTAGGGAACTGCTGATTGAGGGCTCAGTGTCTGTTATTCTAAAAGTGTATTAGTTCTGGTTTAAGCACTTGGGCTTCAGGCCAGTTATTTTACATTAAGAAGGTTCATGGTCTGCACTCTTGTGGGAGGAGAGGCTGGACTCTGCCCTTCTGAGCTGGGAATTTCTGGTTAAAGGCTTATAGTGCCTGCATATCTGAACTGTTTCTTTCTGTAATTGGTACACCTTGTTTGCTGTAGCATAGACTAGATCCAGGCCTGCTGAATCTAGCTTTGTTTGTATGCTTGTTGTTTGTTTGCTTGTTATTTCACTGAAACGCTAATTCCACCTAAAACACGGCTTTTCAGCGCTTCTGTGGATCCCTAGTGATATCTGCATTGCTTACTGTACTTATTTCCTTGTTTCACGTGAAAGAAAGTTACTGCTTGTCATTTTTGCATTTAAGTTACCTGTAACACATTGCATTTAAGTTACCTGGCACTTGCTCACTAAAGCAATTATATAAGTCAGCACTAAAAAATTAAAAGCACTACACCCTCACAAACTCCCCTTCAGTACCTTGTGCCCCATTGGCCCTTTTTTCAATTATAAAGGAATTCCCAATACTATTCTAGCATGTCCAAAGGTCAGTTGTCAATCTTCTCTCCGGTCCAGCTGGTGAATCTGGGAATCTTGAGGCAATGTTACAACTGCCTCATGTACACAGACAACCCTCTCCTCCTCCCAACAAATTCCAACACATGTGAGAGATGCAACCATAAAGCCAAACTGGAGGCTAAGTTCTCTCAACTTAGTACTGGCGTAACCAGTCAGGAGGAGAAGGAAACCACACTCACTACAATTCCAGTCTCACATAGACCTACCACGACAGCAAACCAAACACATAAACACACAAAAACATACTCGGAGGCTCTAAAAAATCTGCCTAAGCAGCAGAGACCTCCAAAGCAGACACCCAAGCAACCGCTACCCCAAAGCAAAACACGTGCAACACATAGCTCACAAAGCCAGTGTGCCAAACAGTCACAGCCCTTAAGGCTAAACAACACACCTGATACACTTGTAATAGGTGACTCTATCATCAGGCACACTGACGTCCTGCTCACCAGGCTGAACAAGGAGAAGGTCATGGTGAGCTGCCTGTCGGGTGCTAGGATCCGCCACATAACACAAGCATTCAGGTCACTCCAAGTCAAATACAAATATGACTCAGTCATTGTCCATGCTGGTGTGAGTGACCTGAGACGTACCTCCCTGGACTACATGAAAAGAGACACAGAGGAGCTCTCTGAGCATGTAGCCCAGGCCGGTATGACCCTGACTTTGAGTAGCATCTTACCCTCACCATGAATGATGCCACAATATGAAGACAAGGTGATCAATTTCAACAATTGGCTTAAGTATTGGTGTCATTCAAAGGGGATCCAATGCCTGTCAGCCTGGGATGACATGCTCGACAAGCCACGATGCTTCACTAGGGATGGCTTGCACCTGTCACCCCTGGGCTTTCGGATATTGGCAAAGGCTCTTGCTACCCCCATAGTGCCTTTTTTAGGCAAGGCTCAAAAGGCAAACCCACCTCCATAGGTATCACAAGGGATAAGAAACTAAGAGTAATGCTACTCAACGCCAGAAGTCTAAACCTCAAGATGCATGCACTCAAAACTCTCCTTAGCATGGAGAACATCGATATCTGTGCAGTAACAGAAACCTGGTTCAAGGCTCCTGAGAGCACCCCAGCACTACCAGGTTATACCTCATACCATGCTTTTTGGCCCCAAAACTTGGACCGACCCACAAAAGGAGGGGGTGTATCAATATTCGTCAAAGATACCCACACCTCCTGGTTGGTGGCATAGCACGAAGCATCAGAGACTATCCATGTGCAACTAACAGTGGGGAGAACTGCCTTCCAGTTTATAGCCTGCTACAGACCACCCTCCCAAACCCAGGAACCCCACTCGGCCTTCCTGAGAACACTGGAAAATATGAAGGTCTCTCCAAACACCATTATATTGGGCGACTTCAACTACCCAAACATAGACTGGGAGCATTACTCTAGCTCCAACACCCTAGCCCAAAGGTTCCTAGAATTTATAAACTCAAATGCTATGGAACAACTTGTTACCACTCCCACAAGAGGGGAAAACATACTGGACCTGATCATCACCAACATGGGGACTCTATGCTCCAGACCAGAAGTGTACCCCTCACTGGTAAGATCAGACCATAAACTAATCTCACTGGATATTCACATCCCGACCCCACCCCCTGCCCAGAAAACCACAGTGAAAAACTTCTCTAAAGCAAATTTCCCACTCCTCAAAACTGGGCTGGAATCCTTCAAAGCCCCCAGGCCTGTGGAAAATACGGCCCAGACCGCAGAATCCTTTATAAATGCATTCTATGAACACCTTCAGGAATGCATGGATCATGCAATCCCAAATAAAACCAAGACCCAATCCTCCGAAGGCAGACGTCCTGTCTGGTGGACCCCAGCCATAAACAAACTATACAATAGAAGGAGGAAGCTACTACATGATAGAGAAAAATAAGAGCAAAACTGATAACACCAAGAAGGGTAGTTCCAGAACCGCAAAGTGAAGACAATAGTTCGTAAAAAAGGTAAGCCCTTTATTAGTTGCCAAGTGGTAAAAATCCAAAGACAGTTGGTACAAAGCAGCAAAATCAGACCAAATGGTAAAAATCCAAAGTCAGTAGGTACAAGACAGCAAAATCAGACAAGCGCTTGGGGAATGCTGTTCAAAAACAGTTGCCTGCAGTGAGGCAACTGTTTAAATGAGGATGTTAATTAGTCACATGTTTGGTTAGAGCTGAGTTGCATTAAGAAACAATTGAGACTGTTTTGAGCAAATGAACAGCCAAATAATAAAATGAAACATTAAAATGTGCATAGGTTAAATTGACATTGCATTGTTTATACATGACTGGTAAACCAAGTGAGTGTTATGATGAAATTAAAAACTTTGCTTGTCCAAAAGGTTTGGATAGAAATACAAATACAAATACAAGTGGAAGTTTAAAAAAAGCAAAGTAAATGGCACACTTAGTATAGGCTCAGTTCTGAAGCTCAGAAGGGCTAGATTATAGCATGTCTCATCCTATTTTCACTATTTTTCAACACTGTTTCTTTGTCCATTGAACACACTTGCCCCAAGTCACCAAGTAGCGCAAATTCATATGCATCATACCATCTATTTTTAAGGCTAACACAACAGCATTACATTGATTCTCATATTACACAGGACTGCTGACTTCAAACTCACTTGGATCACACACAGCTTTTTTTAAACTTCCACTTGTATTTGTATTTGTATTTCTATCCAAACCTTTTGGACAAGCAAAGTTTTTAATTTCATCATAACACTCACTTGGTTTACCAGTCATGTATAAACAATGCAATGTCAATTTAACCTATGCACATTTTAATGTTTCATTTTATTATTTGGCTGTTCATTTGCTCAAAACAGTCTCAATTGTTTCTTAATGCAACTCAGCTCTAACCAAACATGTGACTAATTAACATCCTCATTTAAACAGTTGCCTCACTGCAGGCAACTGTTTTTGACTTGAAAAAGCTTGGCATTCCCCAAGCGAAAGCGCTTGTCTGATTTTGCTGTCTTGTACCTACTGACTTTGGATTTTTACCATTTGGTCTGATTTTGCTGCTTTGTACCAACTGTCTTTGGATTTTTACCACTTGGCAACTAATAAAGGACTTACCTTTTTTACGAACTATTGTCTTCACTTTGCGGTTCTGGTACTACATGATAGAGCAAAATCCCAAAAAGGGAAGGCATCTCTGATCAGTATTAGCAAAAAACTACGGGCACTCATAAAATCGTCTAAGGCCAGCTTCGAGAGAAAAATTGCACAGGACACTAAGGATAATCACAAGGCTTTCTTTAGTTATGTTAGGAACCTGGGTGGTAATTCCCAGATATGCTCAGAATTAGTCCAAAATGACAAAAAATACACTGAACCCACAGACATTGCCAACATCCTAGCTGACAGGTTCAGCACAAACTCCACCCCCCCTCCCCACCAAAAGGGCAAATATCTATCCCAGCAGAGTGCTGCCCCCCTGACATCTCAGATGCTCAGGTAAGAGCCGCCCTCTCCAAAGCAAAAAACACAGCATCAATGGGACCAGACAGTGTCCTGGGCTGTGTCCTACATGAACCCCAAGAAGAGCTAAACCCAGACATAAAACTACTGTTCAATCTCAGCCTTACTACAGGATATGTACCCAAAGAGTGGCGTACAGCAACAGTGGTCCCTCTCCACAAAGGTGGTGCCTCAACGGATCCTGGAAACTATTGCCCCATAAGCCTGACTAGCTTGATCTGCAAAGTTATGGAAAGGATCATCATGGACCTCATAAATAAAGATATTGGGGACCTACAGACACTGGATCCTACCCTGTTTGGCTTTGTTAAGGGCAGATCCTGCCTCTTAAACCTGGTCGATTTCTTTGAAACAGTCACCAAGGCCATTGACGAGGAGAAGGTGGCCCACACAGCCTACCTGGACTTTGCAATAGCCTTCGATACAATACCCCACTCGGGCATTATAGATAAGCTCACCAGCTTAAATATAAACCCCTATGTCACTAGTTGGGTTGCAAACTGGCTCAAGGACAGAACCCACATGTTTAGAATTGCTGGAGCCATGTCAGACTCCAAACCAGTTACAAGTGGCGTCCCACAAGGCTCAATCCTGGGACCTCTCTTGTTCGGTATATATTTCTCGGAGGTACAGGCCAACATGGAAGGACTGTGGCTGACCAAGTTCGCAGATGACTGCAAACTGGGTGCCATAATCGACTCTCCAGCCGACACAAGCATCCTCTAAAAGGGCCTCATAGAAACAGACAACTGGTGCCAGAGCCATGGCCTCAAGCTAAATGCCAAAAAGTGTATAGTCATCCCCTTTGGCAAAAACAAAGTGCCCACAAATTACCACATAGGTGGTAATCAATTAAGTACAGAAGAAGTAATTAGGGACCTGGGGACCAAAGTTGATAGCAATCCCTCATTTGACAACCACGTGGCCAAAGTGGTTAGAAAAACATTTTATATAGCCCACCTAATCATGAAGGGATTCACATCTAGATCAGGGGAGGTCATCGTGCCTCTTTACTCATCCCTCATCAGGCCCATAATTGAGTACAATGCCCCTTTTGGGATGTACCTTACCAGACACCTGCAGCAACTGGAAAGACCCCAAAAGTACCTCACCAAGAGGATCAAAGGGCTCAAACAGATGTCATATGCTGCCCGGTTAAAGAAACTCCAGCTCTACTCAGTGGCATAGAGCCTGCTCAGAGGCGATCTGTGCCTGACGTATAAGCCATGTCCAACCTGGAATTAATGGACATGCTGCACCTCAGAAAATCCAAATCCCATCAAGCTATGCGCTCGAGAGACTTGAACCTCAGCACTGAAATAAATAGGACATGCTGGAGGGACAGATTCATAACCCAGAGGCTCCCTTCACTCTGGAATAAAATCCCAGTCCAGGTTAGGCAGAGTCCCTCATTGACTCTCTTCAAGAGGAATCTTGATGAGTGGATGGGAGATCATAGGTTTACCCCGGGTATCACTTCTATGTCACTGTTAGACAGAGGTATACTAACCTCGAAAAAGGGCATAGCAAAATTAATTTAAAATGGGTGGCGAAAGCCAAACACACTCTGGCTAGGCTTATAAATGCCCTAGGGCAAATAGCCTAGTATGAACCTATGAACCTATGAACCTATGAATTAAACTATTTTTAACCAATCAATGATCCTGTTCCAGACAATGCCTCTGTGTCAGCCAATCCTATATTAGCCAATCATAAGACAAAGGAGGGACGAGCCCTCTGATCTCATCCAGTGGTTAATCGTCTGTGTTTTAGTATAGGTTTTAGCAGAACTATGGTGTTTAAACCAGGAAGGCGATCAGCCCTCAGATTCACTATCCAGCCTACTTCACAAATTTCAGTATGGTTGTTTTCATTTCTAGGGGAGTTAGGCAGGGATGCCTTCATGTACTTTTTTACTCATATTGATTGTGAAGCACTTGGCAGTAACCTTGTGGGATGAGTTAATTTTTTCATCATAAGATGCAGCTATTAATCTGCATTTTGGTAGTCTTGCAATGTTTGTTTGTAGCTTACCTTTTGGTCATCTTTCTTCACCAAGTGGAGTTCCTGCCATTATGTTGACATATATTACAGGGCTGTCAGGCAAGGATGGGCTATAATGTTAATTCAGCTAGACGGGATCCATCACATATCAAGTATCTGTAAATACTTTTAGCACATTCCTGTATACTTTCTACAGACCTAAATGCTAAGTTTATTCAGCAGCCCATTCATGACAGCCATCAAGAACAGTAGCTTCCTCTCCTTGATGGGGGGGGGGGGGGGTACTCCTGATCAAGATGGTGCTCTATCCTAAGCTACTCTGCGTCATACAATGGATTCATACAGTGGATTCATACAGTGGATCAGTTACCATTGTAATCTTTTGTGTAAGTGCAACAGGTGGATTAGGACATTCCTTTGGGCAGCTATATGCACTAGATGCCCCTCCCAGCATAATATGCACCAAGACAGAGAAGAGCAGTTTGAGTTCCCAGTTTACTCATTGCATATAAGGCCTCAGCTTTTCATGCAAGCATGGATATCTACCACCATGGACCTTTGCATCCTTAGGCCAGTTTGATGGCTAATTATATGCTATCCACTTTGTAAACTATGACTCAGTTCTTCTCTTGGTCTTTTGCTGAGTCCTCAGATTCCCAATTTCCCCAAATCACTGTCTGGTTAAGTGACTTGCTGAAGGTCAGAAAACAGGTAAATGGAGAGAGAAAAATTCAAACCCTGTATCCTTGGCACAAGAATCAGATCATTAACAAGTCAGAGCTTTACTCCTCTGCACTAACTGTCAGACTAATATATGTGCAAAATGACACATGAGTTCTATACAGTGTTTAAGATGATCTTCTTCCATAAATGGTGCCATCAGTGATCCTGGATATTACTTGATTGCAGAGTGACATACCATGTCCATCATATGGTATGGCTCTAACTTGGCTGAATATGTTGTGAATGCATAGCCAGGAAAATCCTGGCCAAAAATTGAAAAAGGCCATGTTACTGGGGAGCACACATATTTCAACAAAGCACCTCTTCCAAAATGCTCCTCTACTGAGCTATTTCTACATGTCACATCTCCCTACTTAATGGATTTTAGAGATGTGTTACATATATTAGATAAGGAAAGCCTGCTTTCCCCACTCCTCGGTATCCTGAGGTCCACCTTATTATATAATTGCTTGCAAATGCATACCTGGGGCAGTTTATGGTGCATACCTTATGTACCATTACTGCAAAAAAAGCGATTTGAAATGTTTTCATTATAATATCTCATAGTCACACTATAGGGTTATAGGTGTATACCAAGCTAATGACCACTAGGGCCTTTATAACCTAGCCATGCATCCCAAATGTATCCCACAAGTTTTTTAAGTCTAAGAGATTATTTTAAGG
Organism: Protopterus annectens; assembly: GCF_019279795.1. Lineage (NCBI taxonomy): Eukaryota > Metazoa > Chordata > Ceratodontiformes > Protopteridae > Protopterus > Protopterus annectens. Next base: position 1,271,233,350 of record NC_056747.1, read on the forward strand.
GGTATATGTGAGCTAGTGTATGATTTACAGACTGCTTCTGTCCATTAGATGCATAGTTTCTAGACCTGGTGTAAATTTACAATTTCCCATCCACTTATACAGGCTACACTTGAATAGGATTAGGGATGAATGGTTAGCGATGAACTCTGCTTCTCATGAATGGAAAGCCTGTTCCAGAAAATGAGAATTCTGTGAAACACATACCTGTCCCTCCAGCATGTCCTATTCATATTGCAAACAAAGTTCAGGTCCCTAGATCAAGTAATTCTGGTGATATTGGTTTTGCGGATGTGCAAAATGTCCATCAGAGCAGGATCCAAGGATACCTTCTATGCCTGACACAGATCGCCTCTCAACAGTCTGTCAGAAACCAAGTATAGAGATAGGGCTTTGAAGTGATCTGCATGGGGCATGTTGTTTTGATCCTGTATTCTTTTTTAAAGAACATCTGTGGACATTCTACTTGCTGTATGTGCCTGGTCAGGTATACTGAAGGGGCATTGCTCTCAGTGATGGGTCTGATGAGGGCCAAATACAGAGGAATGATGACCTCCTTTGATCTAGATGCTATGCCCTTGCTTATAGGTTCAGCAATGTAGAATGATTTCCTTACTACATTAAACACATGTTGGTTGAAAGCCAGGCTACTCTCCACACATGTTCCCAAATCCCTGACTACTGGGTCCACTCTTAGGGGTATACTATCAATGAGGTAGTTTCCTAGGGTGGCCAACTTCAAAAGGGGTGCTATTATACATTTTCTGGCACTTGTACATGGCTTTGGCACCAGTCACTTGTTTGTGTTAGCTCTTCCTTTAGGATGTTAGTGTCTTGGGGATTCTATGACTGTTCTTAGTTTGCAGTCAGATACAGACTTGGTCAACCAAAGGTCTGAAAGTTTGGCTTTGACTTCCAAGAAGTAAATGCCAAAAGGAGCTGGACCATCACAGAGTTCTGAGGCACTGTGCTAATAACCTTTCTGTTTGTGGAGGTGGTTTCCTCAATCCTAACTTCCTGGTTAATATCGGAGATATTAGACATCCAGCATGTAACATAGGGGTTAGTGTCTAATTCCATATGGTTATTTACAATGCCCAAGTGAGGTATTAATTCAAATGCCTTAGTCAGATCAAGGTAGGCAGTATGCACCATTTTGCCTTCATCCATTGCTCTGGTAACCTTTCCAAGAAGTTCACCAGGTTGAGCAGGCACAATCTGCCTTTGATGAAGCAAAAGTTGGTTGGATCCAGTTTCTGAAGGTTTCCTGTGTCATTATTAATCATATTAATGATGATTCCTTTCATAGCTTTGTATATGAGACTTGTCAGACTTATGGGTCTGTAGTCTCAAGGAATCTTTGGGCCTGCAAGCTTGGGGGTTGGATAGTTTTCCCAGTTTATAGAGGGGTAGTTAAAATCCACCATGAATATGGTATTGGGTGTTATGGTATGTGTCTCCAGCAGGTCTAAATATGAACTGAGGGTTTAGTGGGTCATGGAGGGTGATCTATAGCTTGCAAGATATGAAATGGGACTCTACCTGTGGTAATTTCAACATGGGAGAAGCTCAAGTAAATCATTCTGTTTGACCAGCCTTGAGGTACGTTTGTTTTTTATGCAGATTGAGACACCTCCACCTTAAGTCCTTGCATGTGCAATAGCTGGTCTAAATGCGTGGTAGACATTGCATTCCTGTGCTGCAAGGTGTTCTCAATGGCTTTAAACTATATCTTGCTAACTGCCCAGAAGTGTGCATTCTCCAAGGCAAGAAGAGCTTGGAGGGAGTGGAGTTTTTTGTTTAGGCTCCTAGAACTGAGCAATAACACCTTTAGATTTCCTTTGGTTGATTTTGCTAAGTCGGAAGTTTTGTCAGTTTGGCATTGCCTAAAAAAAGACACTATGGGGGAGGAAAACATTTTAACCAATATTCAAAAGCCTAGCAGGGACAAGTGCAGACCATGTTTGGAAAACCAGAATGGTCTCTTGACTATATCCTTCCATGTTGACAAGTATTGTAGTATCTTTGAATGACATTAGAAGTTAAACCAGTTATTAAAATCAGTCATCTTCTGTTTGTATAGTGGCATCATCCTTGGTGAAGGTGGAATTCTGCTCAGTTCTAGGCTCATACCAGGTTGGGACACATGGTCCGAGAGCTCCATCAAGTCTCTATTCATATAGTCCAGGGAAATACATCTCTGGTCACTTACACCTACATGGAATATAATAAAGTCATATTGGTACTTGGGATTTAATAAGCTGAATGTGTGAGTGACTTGGTGGATCCTGGCCCCTGATGGGCAAATCATGTGATTTTCTCCTTGTTCCACCTGGTGAGAGGGACATCCATATTTCTCACAATGAAGTCTCCTATGACTAGAGTATTGGCTACTGTGTTGGCTTGCATTGTGGTCGTTGTAGTTGAGGCTCCATTGTTGTGACTGCACATCTGGTGTTGGTGTTGTTTTGATCAAGTGCTTTTGGAGTTTTTGAGCACAATTGATGTAGACTGAGTATCTGGGAGGTCTTTGGGGCTTAAGAAGATTGCTTTTTGGTGCCTAAATATATGTTGGTATATGTGTCAGGTGCATAATATGTGTGGTAGATGTAGTGTGTGTGTTACTGGCAACCTGATTTTTTATTATGAGTGCTTGTATGCAAGAGTCTTGCCTCCAGTGGCATTGTATAATTGCATCACTCACATACTATATCAGTTTCTCCAAGGTTGTTAGTAAACATGAGACAATTCCTACATTGTCTCAGGATGCCTGTATCCATCAGATTGGTGACAGAGAAACTGGTCAAGTGCATATCCATGATATCAGGTCCTTCTAGGTGAACTACAAGGGAGTGGTACAAGAGAGGGGTTAATACTGGGCTAGATTGGATGCTTTTGAAGGTAGAAGTAAAAACTAGGCTACATAGGAGTAGATTCATGTGGCAGTGCTCCTCGGTGCACAATCTAGTTATTCTTTGCACAACTGAGTTCCTGGGTATAGTTTCAGAGGTAGTTTAAAGGGGAAAATTTAGTTTCTAAGTGCCTGCATTGGTATAAGGCACTGCAAGATGCCAGTAGTCCCCTGGCCAATAAACAACCTCACATTAAGCCTTCCTGTGTGTGTTTCCCAACTTGGAAAGACCAGGCTGCCCCCTACCACCACCATATAAGTAATCCTAAGTCATCTTAATGTAAAAACACACAAAGGTAAGCTAAAAGCGAAAAGTTAACATAAACCAATTCAACAGCTTGCTAAGACAACACTTTAATGGTGATTTTCAAGCAATTAATCCACTAGCAAGGACACTGGAAAGCAAATGTAATTTACAGTCTTAAAATGCAGACAACTGCAATACATAATTATATAAAAACAGTAATATAGCACAGCTGATGTGATATGAGACTAATTGAGACAGAAACCTTTGAGGAGAATCATGACACCGTCACTGCAGTAATAACCCTCAAGCTGCTGGCCAGTTAGATACTGGTAAAAAGTACATATTTAACCTAAAAGCTAGCCCACAGTATACAAAATGCACATAATTTGTAACAAGCTCAACACTCTCATAGCTGAGACTCTCTGCACAAGATTGCAGCAACATTTCAAAGAGCAGAGCAAGCAACCTTTTTCCTAAAAATTGACTACCTACAATTTATGTCTTTTTATACATGCTAAATTTAATATACAATCTCTAAAATATTGTCCAATTTATTTTCTGTACATTCTGTTACAACCACTAAACAGGGCATTACATCTTGGAAGGGATGCTTGTCTATAATGTACTTCCACCTATGTGAAAAACATTTTGGTCCCAGACACACTTTTTTTTTTAAAATATATAAACCTTAGCAAGATTTACCTTTAACAAGTCAACAAGTTACTTATGTGATATTCATTCCATGGATCTGCCCTAAATGGCAGATTTTTGCATGGGCATGTCTGTACTGATTGTTTCTTATTCCTGAAATACTGTCTACATTCTTTGCTGGAACTAGCCAGCTCTGTTGGATATGTAAACTTAATGAAGATGGTGGCAGATGAACATTTATATTTTGGGACTGTTCACTGCTTCAGAAGTATTGATGGGCATGATGGTATAAGACAAATATTTAATCTAGATTCTCTTTCTGATAACTCATGCTACAATGCTGGAGTTTTCCTCCTCAGGATTCTCTTGTGTTGCACATCATATTACTGGGAAAAAAAGATTTTGGAATGTTGGAAAGATGAGACCCCCTCCTGTATCTACAAAATGTTGATCAATTGACAGTCAAGTATATCAGGTCAGGCTGAAATGCAAACTGCCTCACAAAAGAACATGGTGACTAAAACTATGATAAATTGGTTACTATACATTAATATTCTTAGAATTTTCTTGTATATTTTGATATAGCGCTACATAAAAATTGCTAAAACTATGCAGGCCTTATATAAAGTATTAAAATATGTAGATCAATATTTGTTTATTTTATTCATACTATTTTCTGTTTGCATTTTTTCATACATATGGGCTGTGAGGGCTTAGACAATGTATTTTCTATTATACCATGACCCCCCATTAATATTCCAAAACGTGCACTCTGATTGGCCAGCGTGCATGTTGTAAATTGACTTATACTAATGGAAAAAGGTCTGGTCGCCCGGACTTTTTCCATTAGTATAAGTCTCTTTGAAAACACTGTCTTTCTATGTTAAAAGAGTTTAACATTGCGACACAGGTTTAAAAAAAGCAACGGAGATCTCCGTTGCTTTTTTTAAAGCTGTCTCGCTATGTTAAACTCCTTTAACATAGTGACACAGTGTGTAAAAAGCAACCGAGATCTTGCTTTCTCCATTGCTTTTTTTTTTAAACATGTCTCGCTATGTTAAATGGGTTTAACATAGCGAAACAGTAAAAAAGCAACGGAGATCTCCGTTGCTTATTTTAAAGCTGTCTCGCTATGTTAAACCCATTTAACATAGCGAACAGTAAAAAGCAACGGAGATCTTGCTTTCTCCGTTGCTTTTGGCCACAGCTCTGATGTACTGCGAGGCATGCGCAGTACATCAGAACTGCCGCTGATACCAGACAGCTGCTGAAGGGCAGCAAAGAGTATTATAATGCCATTATTTAAGAAAAGTAATTATTTCTTTTCTTAAATAATGTCATAGTATAATAGCAATAACCCACTTCTGGGTGTGGGTAATGCGGGATTTACCCACGGTTGTCTTTGTTTTGTTTTGCCAACCGTGGGTAAATCCCGCATTACCCACACCCAGGCGTGGTTTATTGCTATATTAGATCTAAGTAGGAGGGATCAACTAATGTTATTCTGTTTTTCTATTTGTATCTATCTGTAAATATAAAATGTTACAGTCCTTTATAAGGATAAATCAAACAATACCATAGGATTCCATAAATATTACGGGATTCACATGTAAAGGATTCAGCTAATAATCTGAACAGATTTGTTTCTATTTTATGTTTGTGTTATACGTTCCAAACTTTGGAACATTATTATCCATTTCTATGTTATATTAGTATTTCAACATCAATTGCCATATTGCAGCTTTGGATCAACTGTCATATAATTAGTTCTTTCTTATATTCTGCTTGTATTATTATAAAACAATCTTAAATAGAACACAATAAAAAAAAACAGAAAGAAAAAATGAAAGAAAGAAAGCAATCAAAAGCATAAACATATTTATATCGATATTTATATTTATACATTTATAATATTGCTATGATTTCAGGCTTAAAGAGTATAGATATTTTTATGCAAAAGTGATCTTTTATATTAATTTATAATATTCTGAGACATATGAAGGGCATAATATCGATTCTTCAAATAAAATTAAAGATGCAGCTGCCGTTTAGCCTTTCAGGACTAGAGTCCAATCCTAAGGTGTTTTATAATAATTATGCCAGTAAGATTCTCTGAAAAAATTAATAAAAAATGGTGACATCTTTTGGAGATACAGGCATTTATATACAAACATAAAAAATAAATAGAAACAGTCAGTTGTTTGGGACAGTTATTTGGAAAATTGTTAGTTTTGAACCGGTTAAATAAACCTAAGCTCCCCAATCACTTTGGTTTCTGCACTATTCTAATATTGAGAGCTGCCAAGCACTTTTCCTTTGAGTATGTATCACTGGTACGGCATGAGGCTTTAGTCATATTTGAAATATATCTAGCAATACAATTTCTGTGTTTTTTTTTTATTTGTCCAAATCTTTTGGGTTTCTAATACCATGATGGGAATGGACCCCATTCCTAATTCAAAGTATGATTAAAATTCATGAAATTAGTATTGCTTCAGTCTTTGATGTCAGCCAGAAGTGCTCTTCGCAGAACCCGCAATGTGCTCAGTAATGACTCCTTCTGCAATTTGTATGGGGCTACATATATAGGTAACATATCTAAATATGAATGTAGATTTTTCTTTATAAGACCCGTTGCTCCTACTACTATTGGAACTGTCTGGGTATCTTTCTTCCACATTGCTCTTGTTTCTGCCTGCAAATCCTGATATTTGACTTTGTGTCTCTCTGTGCACAAAGCACTGTAGTCACTGACTGTAGCAATTTCAATGATCAATGCTACTTCTTGTCTTTTTTTCATGGACTACTATATCTGTTTTTTCTCACATCTATCTTTTGAACTGTTGGTAATGGGTGATCCCATGTGATGTAGACTTCATCATTTTCTATGATGCTTTGTGGCTCATGTTTCCAGTGTTTTTCAGCTACTTCAATATTATAATGTTTTCACAATAATCCCCAGTATAACAGTCTTGCCATATTATTATGCCTTTCATTATACAGTCCTCCTGCCATTAAAATATCACAACCAGCAACAAGGTGGGCAACTGTTTCCAATTCTGTTTTACAAATCTATATTTGTCTGTTTCTCCCAAATGTTCAACGGACTTTGTAAACCAACGTGTACGTAGCCCATTATCTTGGGCTGTCAATATTAACCTTTCATCTTTTGGTTTAAATTCATCTCTCCTTAACCATTCCTGCATTCGATCCTGATCAACATGAAGTTCTTCCAGGAGTTTTCTATACTTTCAACTATATTTATGGATTTTACACATTTCATGCCTTCTCATCTGATCCTTCAGCTTATATTCTTTCTTTTCTCTTTTGGTACATTCAGTTGCTGCCTGATTTTTATCTACTTTTAGTTTAATTTCCATTCCCGCTTTATGCTGATATGCTTCTGCTAGACTAAGAAGGGAAGTCATCTTAGATTTACTCTCCTCATGTTTCAAAACTTTCACTATGTGTGGGTCTTGTGAGGTCAGGAGATATGTATGCAGTCCAATGATTGCACATCTATGCATCATATATAATCAATTTCAAGGAGCCCCATCCTTCCTTCAGAATATTGAATATATAATCTTGGTATGTAAATCATTTGATGAGCATGAAGCATCCTTCTTGTTTTCCTGTCTAATCTATGCAGCACCTTCTGGGGCCAGTCAATTGCTCCAAAACTGTAAGTTAGGAGAGGAAGAGCAAATTGGTTTGTAGCTTGAACTGTGTTCCTACATGTCAATGCTGTTTTCAGGATTAATTTAAATCTTCTAAAGTATTCCTTACTAAGTTTTATTTGCATTTGTTCATGTTTTATTGTTGATCCTTCATGAATTTCCAAATATTTATACACTGCCTCTTGCTTGCATTCTTTTATTTCACATTCCTGTCTCAAACTGATGTTTTCTGGTTGCTGCAGCTTTCCTGCTTTAAAGGTTGCTTTTGCACATTTATAAAGACCAAATGACATTCTTGTATCATTTGAGAAAGTTTTGACCACTTGTAGCTGTGCTTTCAGTTCCGCTTCTGATGAACTATACATTTGTAAATCATTGACAAGGAGAAGATGAGAAGTTTTCACACTCTGTTGTTTTCTGGGAGCCATATTATAGCCATGACCTAAGCTGTTAAGCAAACAGCTTAATGGGTTAAGGCCAAGGCAAAAGAGCAGTGGTGACAGAGAGTCACCCTGGAATATCCCCCTCTGGATTTTTATCCCTGGAATAATAATTTGTCCTTTACCATGGCTTAACTGCAAAGTGGTTTGTCACTGTCTCATGGTTACTGTAATGTAATCGACCAGTGTACGGTGTATCTTATACATTTTTAAGCACTCTTTTATCCATGAATGTGGGATACTGTCAAATTCTTTTTGTAGTCAATCCATGCCATACTTAAATTATTCCCCATTTTATAGTTTTCCACTATGACTATGAATTAACAACAAATGATCCATTGTTCCATATGACTTTCTTTTATTGCCTTGCGGTGGTGGTGCTGCAGTAGCATTGTCGCCTCACAGTAAGACGCTGTCCTGTTCGATTCTCAGCTAGAGCGTCTTCTGTGTGGAGACATGCGTGAATGGGCATACCTTCGTTGAAGGTTGTGCGTCAGAGCTGGCAATTCGGCAGGTAAAAATCTACTGCCAATCATTAGTGGACCGGAGTTCCGCTGTGGCGGCCCCTAACTGGGAAAAGCCGAAAGACACAACAAGTTGTATTGCCATAATTGAGTTTTTTTCTAAATGACTATAAACTCTATCTGCATTAATTCCAGTGTATAGTTTATACATCGTCAGAAGGCAAGTTATCTGTCTATAATTTTTAGGGTAGCTTGCAGGTTCATTCTTAAACAAAAGCATCACTTTTCTTATTGTTAACCAGGTTGGTGTCTGTTTGGGGTGCTGATATAAATAGTTCATATTCATGGCTAATTCTTCGTGCAAAGATGTTAATACTTTTAACCAGAAGTTAAGTACTGCATCTGGGCCTGGGGTTTTCCAATTAGAGGCTTTTCTTAACTTTGTTTCAATCTCTCTGGCTGTTACTTCATCCCATTTCATATACTGTTTCTTTGAACTTCTTATTCTTTCTTTTACTTCTTCTATCCATTTAGCATCTTTGTTAAGTTCCACAGGATCTTCATAAATACTTCTCCAAAATGTATCTATTCCTTCTTTTTCGATGGCCTTTCAATTCCTTTTACCTTGTTTCCTAATTCTCTTTAAAACTTTTTTGGGTCATCAGTAAATTGCTTATTTTCTACTTTTCCTTTATATTTATCTGTGTAGCTTCTAAGTTTTTCTGCCTGTGCTGATATTTTTAGTTTATTATTTGTGATAGTGCATGATAAATCCTGATGCATTATAATACTGTGCATTGCTTTTATCACATCTATCTTTCGGAGTATTTTTATTGATCTTTTCCTTCATCTATAGTCTTCTAACAGTGATACGTCTTATCTTAATTTGCTTTATAGTTTTCTCTATTTGGTACTTCCACAATGGTATTCGATTTCCCCCCTTCCTTTCCCTTACTACCCTGTGTTCTTGTGGTAGAATTTTTTCCATTATTAATTTTGCTGCACGCTAATATATCCCGTTTACTTCTGTTATATTGCATGGATCTCTATAGACAGTCCTGATTACTGCGTTTATTTGTTTTATGAAACTTGTAACTTTTTTGGTTTTATTGACCTTCTGCAGTCTATTTCTTTCATTGATCTTAATATGTCTATCTATCTCTATTAAATCAAGCAATTCTTCTCTTAGCTAATTTTTTCTAAACTGAGGGCACATTTTGTTCTATAGCATCTTCCTGTGGCACATTCTCTTCTGTTTCATCCTGTGTTATCCATTGCTCTACCATATGGGAACTCACTGGCCTATCACTCATTAACATTGACTGTGTCAGAGTTGTCACAGTTTCCTGTTCCTACTCTTACTGTCCACCTTCAAGTGAGCATTTATACTGGTTACCCGTGAAAGGCTCCAAAATATCTTCATATGACAACTGACCTGTTGTTTCCCGTTCCACTGGTTTCTCCTTAATTTGGATGTCCATTGTTCTATTTAGCTGTGGTGTTTTCTAAGTTAGATTTTCTACACTGCATCCTCCACTTTCCAAATACTTCATAACCTCATTTTCTAATTCTTTAACTTCACCATTACTAATCTTCTTTTCCACTTTTCCTTTTAGTCTTCTTATTTTTTGTATTGTAAAGTTTTCCATGTCCAGATTCTTTTGCCTGTATTTCCCTTCAAATATCTTTGGTGCTGCTATTTTTGTATTGATTAGTTTTGCTTTCTCCTTTGCATAAATATTATACTATATTAAGTCTCTTTTTCTTTCCCATGTCCATATTTCTTCTTCAGATGTCACCTGATCTTCCTGTTTCTCCTTACTTTGGGGACTCGTTCCATCATGCTGTGATGTAACCTGTGTTACACCTTCTACACCAAATCCTTCACTTTGCATGCATTCCATAAATTCAACTTGTCTTTTTTTAACTTCTACTTTACTAATCTTCTGTTCTACGTTCTTTCTTTATGATATTATTTTTTTATTGTGAAATTGTCGATCTCATGATGCCTTTCCCCTGTATTTCTCTTCTAATATCTTTGGAGCTACCTATTTTGTATTGATTAATTTGGCTTTCAATCTTGCATAAGTATCGCAGAATATCACATCTCTCTCTTTCTTTCCCATGTCCATATTTCTTTTTTATACTTTTCAAAATTATCATTGTTTATATTTTCACACTTCCTCAGATGCTTCTTTTTCCAACCATCAGAGTTTCTTGGTCTATATAACGTTTAGCATTTCTGTATGGTATTTCCGATGTCTCTAAACCAGGTGACTGATTATACACACATACACTGTTTAGTTCTATAGTGTGAAATTGCCTTACTACAACTAGCTTCTCAAAAGCCAAATAAGTCATCATCATAGAAGGCTTAATTTCTTTAAGTGTTACAAAATGGAAAATGATCTTATCCTTCACATTTTTCATCATGTATTAACAGTTTTGACCAAATGGCCAGAATATGTTTACAGAATACACTCAGCTCTCTGTTCACTACCACAGTGTTTTAAAAATATCTTCAAATAAAGTATTGCACTCTGTACCTGTGTCTAATTTAAATTTAGCATTTTGCTTCATAATTCTCAATATTATTTGCCAGTGACATGACACCAATTCTTGTCTCATTGCTTATGAGACATTTTTAGATTCCACTCTGTAAACTCTTTTCACTAAAGCTGTAAGTCAACTATTCATTTTCATGTTTCTGTTTAACAGTATACAGATGTTTAAAACACACTTGTTATCCTTTTGTACATCTAATAAAAATGTTATTTCCTAGCTCAAATTCTGCAGACTTTATTAAAAGCAAGACAATGCATCATGTCATGCTTCTACCTAAGCCCAAAACGTGACTTGAATTTTAATTGCAGGAACATTCCTCTGCCCCCAGTAATACATCAATATATTGTGCTATATCCATTACTTGGCAACACATTTTCACTTAACTTCTCATTGTAGCATTTGTATTTAGCTCAGATTTTGTCTTATATATATCCTTCTCTTCAATTAATACACTTAGCTATGTGCCATTAGTTTCAACTGCTCTGTGAACAAGCACATAATTTCACACTATCTACTCTATCTGTTTCAAAAAAAAAAAATCACATGACTCACCAAAATCACACTCTTTGACTCTATTTTTCAAAATGTCTAAAATGCCCAGGGAACCATGGGAAATTAATAAGAACACATAACAAATACTAGCAATTTCTTTCTGAGATTTATTTACTTATTGGTTGATTTATTGCTTTTGTTTACTGGGAAAGTCCGACTGGGCACAAGTCCAATTTTCAATGGAGGCCTAGGGAGAAATGTTTCATTTTACAGAATGAGTAGAAGGCAGTTATACAAGATTTGCATAATAAATGTACTTACATACTTAGGGATTGTAATGATATGACAGTTAATCAAAAAGAAATGTACATACATAGAATAGTAAATGAACATACATCAAATTGTAATGATATGACAGTTAATGAAAACATGACACTTAAATGAAGAATAAATGTTAGCTAATATTAAGCTTATAAGAATGAAGTTACTTTCAAACTGAATTGGTTGAAAATAGATATTGAGTAGGAGACAGAGAAGGAATAATAGAATGAAGATGGTAACAAATTATGAAGGAGTACTGAGGCGGTTCAGGTAAAGGGGAGACAGAGATAGTAGTGGAGAAGGATAGATGACAGTTAGATAGAGATTGTGAAGAAGGAGTTATATTATGTCCAGTTATATAAAAGAGTGGTGACAACAAAGGTTGGAGATCATTTGGGAATATCAAATGTACAGAAAAGGTGACTGAGTTGTAAGGACTTTACTTGAGTTTTAAATAATTTTAGAGAGTGTTTTTTTGTATTGCTAGTGAGATGGACTTCCAGGATTATGGCTGAATATTGTCTTGGAATTACCCATGTATCAGGTAAACAAATGGAAACATAGAAAAAAAACCCTAAAATAAGTGCATCACAATGTACTTTTTCAGGATTCTAGGCTAATTTTTTCACAGCAAGGAAAAGGGATCCATTTTCTGGATCCAAAGCTTCCAGTTTTCAGCTAACATTCCTTTAAATGAAGAAATGCCTGGTGGTTGCAGTTTTGTTATGTTCATTTCACTATAAATGTTACATTTCTACTCCCAAACATATAAACTGTTCATAACAAGTACATTTCTTCACTTCTGCAGAGATAGTTCTCCAGTTCTGGCAAATATTTCTTCACTTCAAACAGAATGAGATATCTTATTTCCTAACATCAAACACGTGTAACTCGTACAAGCCTTACCTGCCCAACAAGAAGCTGCCAGATGCTCTTTGCACATATATTCTATGTAAATTGCAGCACTTCTAGGTTGTCCATCAAGACTCTTACTTTTATTTAACACAATAGAACATTCACGTGCTCTAGTCGTACAAAGATACTTTATTTTTCTTTTCTTCTCATCATCTGCTACTTAGTTTGGTCTTTTGCTCCTTTCATTAAAACTTACCTTTTTGACCTTGTACAAGCGTTTACAATATATTGTTAATTTTGAATATTTGCACTGCTTTGATTTTATCTTATATAAACTTTTTATGTAATTTCGTAATTTGTATGTTTGTATAGCTCTGAATTGTATGTAAATTGTGTAATATTTTGGAGCTTTTCTCCTTGGGTCTCCACTGAAAATGGGCCTTTGGCTCAGTTGGACTAACCTGGTTAACAAATGACAATACATAAATAAATAAATAAATGTAGTGTTAGGATAATGAGTAAATATGTCAGAAACACTGTCAGTGCAGATAACCTCAATGACATGAGTTCTATTCAGGATACATTTTATAAAAAAAAAGGCAGTGCATAACATACACCTTCCTGTACTCACACACTATGTATTTTAAACTGCTAGTTTACAAACTGTTGAACTCATAGATATAATTATCCAATGATACATTGCCCACCTTCTCTTCCCCTATATTCTCATATTTCATGCTATCCTGTCACATTCTATTCATTTGAATCTCAGATTATTGTATATTAGTTCATCCTCGTCAATCAATCCCAGACTCTCCTAGCCACACCTAACCTATTCCATTCCATTTGAGCCTACCCACCCCAGCCTAGTCTATGCTAACCTACCTTATTTCACCCTGTGCCAGTCCATGTTAGTCTACCGTATCATCCAATGAGTTGATGCCAGAGGTATGGCAGATAAGGATGAGTCATCAGTAAGATCATAGTTTCTCATTGAAGTTGATGTGGCACAAAAGATGAAATTCTGAATGTCAGAAAGGAGACAATTCCATAAAACGGGAAAGCTGCATCAAAAACCTTATAATATATTTAGTAAGAACCTTCTGATTAGTAGGAACAGTTTGTTTGAGGGTAGGCTCCTTTGATGGTGGATGCAAGATGTTTAAACTGCATAACTATCTTCTGCCTTATTGTGGTAGACGTATGTATGCAAAACATAGTTGCATTCTGGGTAACTATTATAAATGGATGGAGGCATTGTACTAATGCGTTTTAATAGGAAAGGTCACTACAAATTTGGATGCCTTATGCTGACAAGTCTCCAAATTTGAATGAAAGGTAGAAACAGTGTATTCATTTTATTCACAGGCAGGGAAAGTAAGGCTGTCATAACCAAAGTAAGTTTGGCCTCAAATGACAGTTTCATTCATTCATTCATTCATTCATTCATTCATTCATTCATTCTCTGGGGTGGTCTTCATCTTATTTGGGGTCAGTGGGATTCTGAGCATTTCCCAGTACATACTGGGCATAAGCTAGTGAACTTATTCAGGGTATGACTTCAGGCTGTGACAGGATGCATATACTTACTAATGACCCCACTATACTCACATGTACAATGAAAATTGCAGGACCATCATTTCATCAGCAGCATGTCATTAAGTTGTGAGAGGAAACATGACACATCTAACAAAAATCCATGCAGAAAAATACTAGGACATGCAGACTTCTTATAGAAGGTTATATACAAAAAATGTGACCCTATACTCTTCCTTTAGTCAAAAAGATTCTTAACCAAGAACTAGACTTTTCCATTGATGTTCTGAATCTTGGCTGTCCCCATAATATGACCTCTTTATCTTCTGGGCAATCAGGTTAGCGAATTCAGTTCCTAAACCTTTGTAAAAGTTTCATAACCTTTCAGTGGAAATCATCTAAAATATTTCTTATCAAGGCTTTCAGAAAGCTATACTTCCACTTGCAAAGGCAGCATGTATTCTTTGGATCTTATTTGACAGAATTCCTCTAACTAAATCTGCTTTTCAATTGCTAAGGAGTATTTAGCTAAATGGGAAGCTGTTTTAAAGATAGTCACCTGCTAATGCCTCTTTTGTATTTACAAAGAGCAAGCAATTTTCACGGTTTAGCGCCTGTATACAACTCAGCACAGCTCCTCGTGGTGTCCTGCAGAGTGTTGCAAGCAGCAAAAAGGCAAAAAGAGAGACTTTAACTGATTAAGTATTTTTATTTTCTGCATTTCTTCCTGCGACTGCATTTTCTTGCCGAAAAGCGAAATTCTAGCATATCTGTGATTTAAAAAAGCTTTATTTTTAATTACCTTACTATTGTCTTACTGTTTGCACTTCCAAAAGTTGTTTTAAGTCATTTTTGTGTTGTTTAACTGTTGTAGGCTACACACTCAAGTGCCCTAGCCTGTTTATAGCATTTACAGTGTTTTTGTGTAAGTTATTGTTGGTTCTGTAAAAAAAAACAAAAAAAAAAATATTCTTGTTTCCCGCCTTTTCTAAGCTAGATTAGTCCAGATTTCAGGTTTTGCTGAATTTTGGGTTGTGGTACAGTTCCTGAGTTACCCATATCCTTACTTGGATAGGAGGAAGCTTCTCTGTTCACCAGTGAGAGTGGGGAGCTTTGATCAGCCTCTCTGTCCCTGGAGGAGTGGTCTCAGCCCAGCAACTAGTAGCTTATTGGCTGTTTTGGGCCAATTCCTATGTCTTTCAATCTTCCTGCTTTAAAACACGCATTTGCGCGGTTTTGTGCACCATGCAGTATCGCGCAGCACCAGTTACGCAGGTTTAAACTATTCCCGGCTCCTCAAAGTCTGCTCTTCAATTTTTCCCCTTAGAACTAGTCAAACTCTCAAATTAAGCACTCAACCTTCCTTTTACAGCCCAGCACTTGCTCAAATTTCTCAGTAAAGCACTAACAAATGTTAGCACTGCACCCCCCCTTATACTATATAGAAGTAAAAAGCTCCCTATTTGTCCCATCCGGACAATCAGTAAAACAAGTTCATTAAACTATTCAGGCATGTCCAAAGGGCAGTTTCAGGTCTACACTCCAGTCCAGGTGGTGAATCTGGGAATCTTGAGGCAATGTTACAATTACCTTATGTACACAGACAACCCTCTCCTCCTTCCAACAAACTCAAATGTATGTGAGAGATGCAACTATACAGCTAAACTGGAGGGCAAGCTCTTTCAACCCAAGACTGGAACAGCCAGTCAGGAGGAGAAGGAAACCACTCGCATCACACAACCAGTCTCACATAGACCAATCGTATCTGCACCAACAGACAGGACACAAAAACACACAAAAACATACTCGGAGGCTCTAAATAAAAATCTGACAAAGCAGCAGAGACCTCCAAAGCAGACATCCAAGCAATCGCTACTCCAAAACAATATTCACGTATCACATACTTCACAAAGTCTGTGCACCACAGAATCGCAGCCCTTAAGGCTAAACAACACACCAAATACACTAGTAATAGGAGACTCTATTGTCAGGCACACTGACGTCCCACTCACCAGACTGAACAAGACGAAGGTCACTGTAAGCTGCCTGTCAAGTTCCAGGATCCACCACATAACACAAGCACTCAGGTCACTCCAAAGCAAGTACAAATATGACTCTGTCATTGTCCATATTGGTGTGAATGACCTGAAACATACCTCCCTGGACTACATGAAAAGAGACATAGAGGAGCTCTCTGATCATGTAGCCCAGGCCGGTATGACCCTGACCCTGAGTAGCATCTTGCCCTCACCAAGAATGATGCCACAGTATAAAGACAAAATGATCAATTTTAACAATTGGCTAAACTATTGGTGTCATTCAAAGGGGATCCAGTGTCTGTCTGCCTGGGATGACATGCTTGACAAGCCATGTTGCTTCGCTAGAGACGGCTTGCACCTGTCACTCTTAGGCTTTCAAATACTGGCTAAGGCTCTTGCTATCCCCATAGTGCCTTTTTTAGGCAAGGCTCAAAAGACAAACCCACCTCCATAGACAACACAAGAAACAAAAAACTGAGGGTAATGCTACTCAATGCCAGAAGTCTAAACCTCAAAATGCACACACTCAAGGCACTCCTCAGTATGGAGAAAATCGATGTCTGTGCAGTAACAGAAACCTGGTTCAAGGCTCCAGAGAGCACCCCAGCACTACCAGGCTATAACTGTTACTATAGCTTTCGGCACCAGAACCCGGACCGAAATACAAAAGGCGGGGGTGTATCCATATTCATCAAGGATACCCACACCTCCAGGTTAGTGGCACTGCACGAGGCCTCGGAGACCATCCATGTGCAACTAACAGTAGGCAAAACTGCTTTTCAGTTTGTAGCTTGCTACAGATCACCCACCTTGTA
Organism: Protopterus annectens; assembly: GCF_019279795.1. Lineage (NCBI taxonomy): Eukaryota > Metazoa > Chordata > Ceratodontiformes > Protopteridae > Protopterus > Protopterus annectens. Next base: position 1,271,250,360 of record NC_056747.1, read on the forward strand.
TCAGGACCCCACTTGGCATTCCTGAGAACATTGGAGAATATGAAGGTCTCACCAAACACCATGATATTGAGTGATTTCAACTACCCAAACATTGACTGGGAAAACTACTCAAATCCCAACTCCCTTGCCAAACGTTTCCTGGAATTTATAAACTCTAACACCCTGGAACAACTGGTCACCACTCTGACAAGAGGTGACAACATATTGGACCTGGTCATCACCAACATGGGGGCTCAATGTTCCACACCAGAGGTAAACCCCTCGTTGGTAAGATCAGACCATAAACTAATCACACTGGACATCCACATCCTGACCCCACCCCCAGCCAAGGAATCCACTGTGAAAAATTTTTCAAAAGCAAACTTCACACTTCTCAAGACAGAGGTGTAATGTTTCAAAGCCCCCGGGCTAATGGAAGATGCTGCCCAAACCGCAGCATCCTTTACAAATGCATTCTATGAACACTTACAGGAATGCATGGATCGAGCCATCCCAAGTAAAACCAAGACTCACTCCTCCAAAAAGAGGAGACCAGTCTGGTGGACCCTGGCCATAAATAAGCTATACAACAGAAGGAGGAAACTACTAAATGATAGAGCAAAATCCCAAAAAGGGAAGGCATCCTTGATCAGTATTAGCAAGAAACTATGATCCCTCATAAAATCATCCAAGGCCAACTTTGAAAGAAAAATTGCCAAAGACTCTAAAGATAATCACAAAGCCTTCTTTAGCTATGTCAGGAATCTAGGTGGCATCTCTCAGATCTGCTCTGAGCTGGTGCAAAATGGCAAAAAATACACTGAACCCACTGACATTGCCAACATCCTGGCTGACAGGTTCAGTGCAAACTTCACCCCCCCCTCACCCCCAAAAGGGCCCATGTCCATCCCAGAAGAATGTAGACCCCCCAGACATCACAGACACACAGGTGAAAACAACCCTCTCCAAAGCCAAAAACACAGCATCGATGGGACCGGATGATATCCCAGGCTGCGTCTTACACGAGCTCCAAAAATAACTAAACCCTCTAATAAATTCACTGTTCAAGCTCAGCCTTACTACAGGATGTGTACCCAAAGAATGGTGTACAGCAACAGTTATCCCACTCCACAAAGGTGGCACCACAACGGATCCTGGGAACTATCGCCCTGTAAGCCTGACTAGCCTGGTCTGCAAGGCTATGGAGTGCATCATCATGGATGTCATAAGCAAAGACATTGGGAACCTGCAGACACTGGACCCTACCCAATTCGGCTTTGTTAAAGGCAGATCATGCCTCTTAAACCTAGTAGACTTCTTTGAAACAGTTACTAAGGCCATAGATGAGAGAAAGGTAGTCCACACAGCCTACCTGGACCTCACAAAGGCCTTCGACACAATACCCTGCTCTGGCGTTATAGATAAGCTCATCATCTTGAACATTAACCCCTATGTCACAAGATGGGTTGCAAACTGGCTCATGGATAGAGCTCACATGGTCAGAGTTGTGGGTGCCATGTCTGACTCCAAACCGGTTACAAGTGGGGTCCCACAGGGCTCAGTCCTGGGACCCATCTTGTTCAGTATATACTTTTCTGAGGTACAGGCAAGCACGGGAGGACTATGGTTGACCAAGTTCGCAGATGATTGCAAACTGGGAGCCATAATCAACTCTCCAGCTGACACAGATATCCTCCAGAAGGGTCTTAAGGAGACAAATACCTGGTGTCAGAACCATGGCCTCAAGCTAAATGCCAAAAAGTGCATAGTCATCCCCTTTGGGAAAAACAAAGTGCCCACAAACTACCACATAGGTGGTAATCCACTAAATACGGAAGATGTAATTAGGGATCTGGGGACCCAAGTAGACAGCAACCTCTCCTTTGATAATCACATTGCCAAAGTGGTTAGAAAAACCTTCTATATAGCCCACCTAATCATGTAAGGGTTCACATCTAGATCAAGAGAGGTCATTGTGCCTCTCTACTCATCCCTCATCAGGCCCATAATAGAATACAATGCCCCATTTGGGATGTACCTTACCCAACACCTGAAACAGCTAGAAAGATCCCAGAAGTACCTCACCAAGAGGATTGTGGGCCTCAAACAGATGCCCTATGCAGCTTGACTAAATAAACTCCAGCTCTACTCAGTTGCTTACCGCCTACTCAGAGGTGATCTCTGCCTGATGTACAAGGCCATGTCTAACCCGGAATTAATGGACATGCTCCACCTCAAGAAAACCAAATCCCTTAGAGCTACATGTTCCAGGGATTTAAACCTCAGCACAACAATAAATAGGACAAGCTGGAGGGAAAGATTCATATCCCAGTGGCTTCCCTCGCTCTGGAATAAAATCCCAATCCATGTTAGGCAGAGCCACTCACTGACCCTCTTCAAGAGAAATCTTGACGAGTGGATGGGAAATTATAAATGTACTCCTGGGATCACTTCTATGGTCCTGCTGGACAGAGGCTCAGGAATCTAATCAAATCTAAAAGGGAGGCGAAAGCCAACACATTCTGGCTAGGCTTATAAATGCCCAAGGGCAGATAGCCTAGTACCTACCTATGAACCTAATTCAATATTTTAATGTTCTCAACAACGACTCCATTGGGCTGTTAGGAAATGTAAAACGTTGATTTCTGATATACATGTTTGTGCTCCATGTAATTCTTATGACAGTTGCTATTTTTCTACTTTTGCTGTTTTATATAGTCGTTGCTCTTTTATGGCTTTTGAATAATAAAAAAAGACTTCTCACAGAAGGAAACACAACTGACAAAAAACTGGAAATTTAACTTCTGGAGGCTTCTATGCTGAGAACTGCTGCAGATGGCAGAAACAGATTGAATTCATGATAGTATTCTGAATGCCAGAAGACAGAAGCCATCACCAGAGTACAATCTTTATAAAATAACATGTCTATCTTTCTCTCTCTGTCCCTCTCTCTCTCTATATATATATATATCTATATCTATATATATATATATACATACATATATATATATATATATATATATATATATATATATATATATGTATATATATATATATATATATATATATATATCTAGCATGGAGGTGTTTAGGTGAAATGGCAGTGGAGATTTTAACTAGATTGTTTAATAAAACCTTGGAAGGTGAGAGGATGCCTGAGGAATGGAGAAAAAGTGTTTTGGTACCGATTTTTAAGAATAAGGGTGAATGTGCAGAGCTGTAGTAACTACAGAGGGATTAAACTGATCAGTCACAGCATGAAGTTATGGGAAAGAGTAGTGGAATCTAGGTTAAGAAAGGAGGTGATGATTAGTGATCAGCAGTATGGTTTCATGCCAGGAAAGAGCACTACAGATGTGATGATTGCTCTGAGAGTGTTGATGGAGACGTACAGGGAAGGTCAGAAGGAGTTGCATTGTGTCTTTGTGGATTTAGAGAAAGCATATGACAAGGTACCTAGAGACGAGTTGTGGTATTGTATGAGGAAGTCAGGAGTGTCAGGGAAGTATGGAAGAGTGATACACGATATGTACGAGGGTAGTGGGACAGCGGTGAGGTCTGCGGTGGGAGTGGCGGATGCGTTTAAGGTGGAGGTGGGATTACATCAAGGATCAGCTCTGAGCCCTTTCTTATTTGCAATGGTGATGGACAGGTTGACAGATGAGCTCAGACAGGAGTCCCCGAAGAATATGATGTTGAGAGGCAACAGGTGGAGGAGACCTTGGAGAGGTGTAGATATGCTCTAGAGAGAAGAGGAATGAAGGTCAGCAGGACTAAGACAGAATATATGTGTGTGAATGAGAGGGAGGATAGAGGAATGGTGAGGATGCAGGGAGTAGAGGTGGTGAAGGTGGATGAGTTTAAGTACATTGGAACAACAGTTCAGAGTAATGGTGAGTGTGGAAGAGAGGTGAAGAAGAGAGTACAGGCAGGATGGAGTGGGTGGAGAAGAGTGTTAGGAGTGATTTGTGACAGACGAGTACCAGTAAGAGTGAAAGGGAAGGTCTACAAGAGGGTAGTGAGACCAGCTATATTATATGGGTTGGAGACAGTGGCATTGACAAAAAGTCAGGAGTCAGAGCTTGATATGGCAGAGCTGAAGATGTTAAGATTTGCACTGGGTGTGATGAGGGTGGACAGGATTAGGAATTAGTATATTAGAGGGTCAGCCCAAGTTGGAAGGTTTGGAGACAAAGCTAGAGAGGCAAGATTATGTTGGTTTGGACATGTGCTGAGGAGGGATGCAGACTATATTAGGAAAAAGATGCTAAGGATGAAGCTGCCAGGTAACAGGAAAAGAGGAAGGCCTAAGATAAGGTTTATGGATGTGGTGAGAGAGGACATGCAGGTGATTGGTGTGACAGAGCAAGATGCAGAGGACAGGAAGAAATGGAAACAGTTGATCTGCTGTGGCGACCCCTAATGGGAGCAGCCGAAAGAACAAGAAGATATATATATATATATATATATATATATATATATATATATATATATATATATATATGTATACATATAAATGCACATATGTACGAGTATACCTGCTTTCCATGAAATATCCAAATGATGATGACAGCAAAAAGTTGACAACACCAATGTTGATATACTATTGAGCCACAAACTAAAAACAAGCAAAATTCAAATAAAAGAAAAAAAAAATCTTTGTTTGCAGGAAGGTAAGACCCCCACCCCCCCATGTGGCAGCTTCCACGCCTATATATCTATATATATATATATATATATATATATATATATCTATATATACATATATATATATATATATATATATATATATATATATATATATATATATATATATATATATATATATATAGTGTGACATTGGAGTGAGAATATTTAAGTAGGGGGGGTGTGGGGGTTGCAGGGGGGCAAAGCTCCCCTGCAAAAACATTTACTTAGTGGTTTTGTTTTGTTTTTTTTCACAGTTTAACGGAAGCACTTTTTTGATTAAAGCGCTTTCGTTAAACTGTGACCAGTATATATGGATTCGGACACTTGCTTTTTCGAGCAAGTGTACTAGATCCATATATATGTATATGTATATATATATATATATATATATATATATATATATATATATATATATATATATATATATAGTAATTTTAAGATCACACAGTGCACTCCAGACCCAAGCATTGACAGTCTAGCATACTTGTTGATCATCTGTTTTGCCAACCAAACTGCTTTTTGAAGTTTCACTTATTTTAAGCATCCCCATATATATATATATATATATATATATATATATATATATATATATATATATATATATCATCATCTTCTTTCGGCTGTTCCCGTTAGGGGTCGCCACAGCGGATCACCTGTTTCCATTTCTTCCTGTCCTCTACATCTTGCTCTGTCACACCAACCACCTGCATGTCCTCTCTCACCACATCCATAAACCTTATCTTAGGCCTTCCTCTTTTCCTTTTACCTGGTAGCTTCATCCTTAGCATCTTTTTCCCAATATACTCAGCATCCCTCCTCAGCACATGTCCAAACCAATGTAATCTTGCCTCTCTGACTTTGTCTCCAAACCTTCCAACCTGGGCTGACCCTTTAATATACTTATTCCTAATCCTGTCCACCCTCGTCCCACCCAGTGCAAATCTTAACATCTTTAACTCTGCCACATCCAGCTCTAACTACTGTCTTTTTGTCAATACCACTGTCTCCAACCCATATGACATAGCTGGTCTCACTACCCTCTTGTAGACCTTCCCTTTCACTCTTACAGGTACTCGTCTGTCACAAATCTCTCCTGACACTCTTCTCCACCCACTCCATCCTGCCTGTACTCTCTTCTTCACCTCTCTTCCACACTCACCGTTACTCTGAACTATTGACCCCACCTTCCCCACCTCTACTCCCTGCATCCCCACCATTTCTCTATCCTCCCTCTCATTCACACACATATATTCTGTCTTAGTCCTGCTGACCTGCATTCCGCTTCTCTCTAGAGCATATTTCCATCTCTCCAGGGTCTCCTTCACCTGTTCCCTACTCTCACTACAGATCACAATGTCATCTGCAAACATCATAGTCCATGGGGACTCCTGTCTGATCTCGTCTGTCAACCTGTCCATCACCATTGCAAAT
>NC_056747.1:1271261458-1271338958 GCF_019279795.1 Protopterus annectens
AGTATGCAAAGATGTGCAGACAGAACACTGTGGTAATTACTATGGGTGTACAAAACAATACAATGACATTCATACTGTAACTGCTTCAGGCATGCTAGTATATACCCACAATGCTATCATTACACTGTACTGTTGTCAACATCATACTATTACAATACGTCTATGTACTCACCCTGTGCATCAGCACCATGTTAACCTGCTCCTGCACCGATTTTACAGATTGCAGAAGATGGCACAGTTTCATCATATGCACAGGGTGTGTACCTGGTATGCCTGAGTCTGCCACTGATACAACCAATTGACATGTCTGTGTGTGTGTGTTGGTGAGGGACAGCAGTACAAGACGGGGCAATGTTGATGCAGTGTGTGAGTGTATGCGGTAGCCCTAGGTGTTATCACTTTGCATGTGTGTATGGATGCACACAGTCCCACCTCATGGCTGCCATGTACAGGTGTTTGTGGACAGCCACAGACTGTACCTGCCAGGTCATACAGATCACTGTCTCTGGCCATGGACACGGTACCTGTGCCTGGCAGGGGTGCTACAGACCGTATCAGGTACTAAGCCAAACTGGGTACTGTCATCAGAAGCAGGTGGTTGGTGACTGGAGACAGGTCCCTGTTGGGACTGTCCAGAGCCACGTGCACGTGGTCTCCTGGGGCAGTCTGATGACAGCACAGACCCAGCATTGCTGGGGCTGCTGCTGGCACTATGGGAGCGGCCGCGGGCCTGTTGTCATCCGCAATGGCTGCCAGCTGCTGCTGTTGCTGGTATACGCCCACATCGACGCCTCAACCATCCACCATTGCCCTGGCTCATGGACATGTAGTTGTGGAACAGATCTAATGTGTCCCCCCAACGTCTGTCAATGATCTCGGTGAAATTACGGATGGCAGCCGCAACATCACGCATACTGTCACTCATAGCTGTGCGGCATTCTCTCAGCTCCCTCAGACCCTGTCTGGTGTACCGTTGCATACGTGACTGTGCCTGCATTACAGCCTGAAACATAGCTGAGGTTGAAAGACCTCTGTGGGCATGTCTGACAGGGGCAGTACACCCACTGATGCTCCCACAAGAACCCCTGGACATCTGCCTGTGTGGTACCATGTCAGGACCCTAGCCATGGCTGCTGTGTGGGGATGCATGTGCCACTGATACCACATTACCCTGGTCAATGCCCACTGTATCCTGTCCATCACCTAGGGATATTGGTGACAAAGGATGTATTGTGGCAGGATGACTGTGCGCATTGATGGGGTCGACAGCTGTGTACTGTCAATTGGCTGACCAACGACGGACCCTGGCACACCTCCCTATGCCATTACACAGGTATCATCATTATCACTATCCACGGCAGCTGATTCAGGTTCCCTGCTGCACAACACCAGAACAGCACCAGAACCTGTGGGAGTAAGACAGGAAACACAGTTTACAACAATGTGTACACAATGTCGCCACTGATACACACATGCACACATGCACACAGGGCACATGCACACAGGGCACATGCACACATGCACACATGCACACAGGGCACATGCACACATGCACACATGCACACATGCACACTCCTCAGTATATGAGATATCAACACACAGACACAAACACACCTGTAATCAAACACATAGCACTACTGCTTCGGCCTATTATTACTATTAGTATCAAGAGTATTGAAGGTATTGTTATTACACACTCACCAGCATGGATAGGCTGCCTTGCTGTTACACCAGAGGGACCTGCAGAAATGAGACATTTATTGTCAGTGGCCACAACAGTGCCATTGATACTGTGAGTATGATACAGTTCAGTAGTACAACAGTTGGCTTCCACAGGTCTACTGCTGATATTGAGAATATCACTCTTGCACAATAATTACCAAGATAACAGCTACAAACCGAGGACACACCGCACACATGCATAAACTAACAGTGTACAGAACAGTCAACTATACATATGGCATGTTACCTGCACGCTCCGAGTCCTGCTGCTGGGTGGCTCCAGCCTCCATCATTACGCATGTATGCTGCTGCTGTTGTTGCTGTTGGGCTGGAGCCACACCACTTAGGAGTAGTCCCTCCAGTCTGGTGAGGGGGGATGTATAGCCGCCCCACCACCTGTGGCAAGCTGTTGCCTGTGGATATCCGACACATGCTGATGGACATTTCTAATTAAATCACTGCAGTGATGGCGTACCTGCTCATATGTCCGGTTATGTGTGCCTATGTCATTTACCCGACGGACCAGGTCTTGCCACAGTGCAGCCCTCTCCTGCTGGTTCTGGCTGGTGCGGGAAAAGAGTATTGCGAAATCCCGCACCAGGCTCTGGTGTATCTCCTCATCCCCCACACAGGGTTTCGCTGGTGAATTATAGCCCTGAAAAGGAAAAGAAAAATATGTCAGCAACATATGTCATCAAAATATGGCACACATAATACACATAATACTCGACTGTAGTGATATAACTTAACCCCCATATATAGCATCTGTCTGTCTATTGGGGGATACACATGTAAATGACCAGATATCAGTGCTCAGCCGACAACTGTGCAACAGTACCTGGCACATGCCATATGACAGACTAGTATACTCCAGCAGTCAGTACACTGGTTCAGGTCCAATGCACAACCTCACACTGGGGGTTTGTATCAAGGTACTGTATGTGGAACATTATCAACCCATGCACTGCATGCAATGCACGTTACATATTTCACTGGTAATGCACACTACTCTTACTTGCCATAACCCTACCTACACCACAGTCACATACAGGGTAACACAGCACAACATATGGCAATGTAGTATGTTTTGATTGCAATACCTCACACATCTGTCACTGGCCTCACACCACGGACACACACTACCATGACAGATAGACAGTCATGGTGAGCAATCACACCAGTACATAACATGCACCCAGTCACTGGCACACTCATTCCACCTCACATATTTGGTTTGTAATGGGTTCGTGGGTGTGCATTGTGTCTTAGGTAGGTAGTATGCTATTGGCCCTCGGCCTACAGCAGCATACTTTTATGCTACCCTGCCCCTTGTGACACATGTGATGTGATCGTACCTGCTCCTGTCCAACAGTTACACAGGGTGACTCATATGGCATATTACCTATCTGCATAACATTCAGCAGGGGTATGTCTGACATCTACTCATGGGGAGCCTTGCTTCTTAATGCTGTGTGGTTTACTCCAGGGTATGTCTTATCTGTGGGTAGGGACCTGTACCTCCACCATGTGCTCTTTACTGCGGTGACAAGGACGACATAGGTAATTTGGGTTGTGGATGTTGTGAGGTGTTATCATGGTTGTTGGACATCTGTCATGGGTGAGACTTCACTATGTATATCCAGCAGTGGTATCCTCTATGTAGGTAGTCTGGGTGCACTCTGTGGTCTTGTCAGTCACTCTGCATAGGTAATGTGTTTGAGTGCATTGACAAAGTTACTTACATATGACTGTGTCCTTCGCCATATCTGTAGCTGTCAATGGAGGTACATACCGTGTAGGACATTGTGGGGTGTAGAGGGGTACAGTGACCTACATGTCCATAGCTGACACACCATGTCTGCTGACACATACCATGTACAGGTATTACAGGACTAGTGTGCCACTGTGTATATCAATGGGGAGCCTATTGTACACTTGTTGCCCCTGTTCCCCCCTGACACATGCAGTGGTGGGCAGGCATGCACATATGTGGTGGTTACTGGTGTCCGTGTTTTGGAATGGGGTATGGTACTCCAGTATCCACACTGGTGTTCACTCCATGCCTTTGTCACCAGGCACCTGTTGCAATACATCTGCACACATGTGCCTCACTCAGTATATATATATACATATATATATATATATATATATATATATATATATATATATATAATATATATATATATAGCTATAGATATATAGATATAGATATGGGGAGAGAGGGGGAGAGAGAGAGAGAGAGAGAGACAGAGGGAGAGAGAGAGTGAGAGGGGGTGGGACAGAAAGAGAGAGATAGTCATATACAGACATATCTGTAGACAGTCAGATCTGTCTGTATATGTATATGTATCTACATATATCTATATATGTATGTGTGTATTACATATATCTGTACGTAAATATTCTATCAATCTCGATGTCTGTGCAGTAACTGAAACCTGGTTCAAGGCTCCTGTGAACACCCCAGCGCTACCAGGCTATACCTCGTATCATGCTTTTCAGCCACAAAACTTTGGCCAAACCATAAAGGGAGGGGGAGTGTCCATATTCATCATGGACACCCACACCTCCAGGTTAGTGGCAACACATGAAGCATCAGAGACCATCCAGATGCAGCTAACCATAGGCAAAACTGCTATACAACTGGTAGCATGTTACAGACCACCCTCCCAATCTCAGGAACCCCATTCAGCCTTCCTGAAGACATTGGAGGATATGAATGTCTCACCAAACACCATCATATTGGGAGACTTCAACTACCCTAACATAGACTGGGTGCATTATTCTAGCCCAAACACCCTAGCCCAAAGGTTCCTGGAATTCATAAATGCAAATGCAATGGAACAGCTAGTCACCTCTCCCACAAGGAGAGATAATATACTAGACCTGATCATCACAAACATGAGGACAATGTGCTCCCCACCGGAAGTATACCCCTCACTAGTGAGATCTGACCACAAACTAATCACCCTGGATATACATATCCCACCTCCACCCCCAACACAAAAGACTACAGTGAAAAACTTCTCAAAAGCCGACTTTATACTTCTTAAAACTGAGATGGTATCCTTTAAGCCTACTGGGCCAGTGGAAACCACATCCCACAATGCAGAATCCTGCACAAATGCTTTCTACGGACATCTCCAACACTGCATGGATCATGCAATCCCAAATAAAACCAAGGCCCTCCCCACCAAGGGCAGGCGTCCTGTCTAGTGAACCCCAGCCATAAACAAATTGTATTACAAAAGAAGGTAGCTACTGCACGACAGAGCAAAATCCCATGCAGAGAAGGCATCTGTGATCAGCACTAGTATAAAGCTACATTCTCTCATAAAAACATCCAAGGCCAACTTTGAGAGGAAAATTGCTATGGACACTAAAGATAACCACAAGGCCTTCACATGCTATGTTAGAAACCTGGGCAGAAACCCTCAGATATGTTCAGAGTTAGTGCACAATGACATAACATACACTGAACCCACAGATATTGCCAACATTCTGGCAGACAGGTTCAGTGCAAATTTCTCCCCCCCTCACCCCCAAAAGAGGAAATACTTATCCAAGCTGAATGTAACCTCCGTCATGTCAGATGTTCAGGTGAGAACCGCCCACAGCAAAGCTATAAACACAGCATCACTGGGACCTGACGGTATCCCGGGTTGCGTGCTACGTGAACTCCAAGAGGAGCTAAACCCACACATAAAACTGCTATTTAACCGTAGCCTTACTACAGGATATGTACCTGAACACTAGCGTACAGCAGCAGTAGTCCCACTCCACAAAGGAGGCACTTCTACAGACCCTGGTAACTACCACCCCATAAGCTTAACCAGCCTGGTCTGCAAAGCTATGGAAAGAATCATTATGGAACTCATAAACAGAGACATTGGGGACTTACAGACACTTGATCCCACCCAGTTCGGCTTTGTAAAGGGCAGATCCTGCCTTTTGAACATGGTTGACTTTTTCGAAACAGTCACTAGAGCCATTGACGAGGACAAAGCAGTCCATACAGCCTACCTGGACTTGGCTAAAGCTTTCGACACAATACCCCACTCTGGCATCATAGACAGGCTCAATAGCTGAAATGTAAATCCATATGTCACAAGATGGGTTGCAAACTGGCTAAAGGATAGAACCCATAAATTCAAAATCAGTGGAGCCATGTCAGACTCAAAGCCAGTCACAAGTGGTGTCCCACAGGGCTCTGTCCTGAGACCCCTCATGTTCGGCATTTATTTCTCAGATGTGGAAGCAAACTTGGGAGGGTTGTGGCTGACAAAGTTCACAGATGACTGCATACTAGGTGCCATAGTCGATACACCAGCTGACACATACATCCTACAGAAAGGCCTCACTGAAACGGACAACTGGTGCTGGAGTCATGGCCTTAAACTAAATGCCAAATAATGTATAGTCATCCCCTTTGGGAAAAACAAAGTACCCACAAATTATCACATAGACAGTAACCCACTGAGTACGGAAAAAGTAATTAGAGACCTGGGGACCCAAGTCGATAGTGACCTCTCATTTGACACCCATGTTGCCAAAGTGGTTAGAAAGACTTTCTACCTTGCCCACCTTATCATGGAGGAATTCACATCCAGATCAAAGGAGGTCATTGTACCCCTATACTCCTCCCTTATCAGGCCCATGAATGAGTACTATGCCCCATTTGGTATGTACCTCACCCGGCACGTGCAACAGCTAGGGAGACCCCAAAAGTACCTCACCAAGAGGATTAAGGGTCTCCAACATAAAGAAACTCCAGCTCTATTCAGTAGCATACCACCTACTTAGAGGTGATCTGTGCATGGTGTACAAGGCCATGTCCATTCAGGAATTGATGGACATGCTCCACCTCATATAATCCAAATCCATCAGAACCACGAGAGCTGATGATTTAAACCTCAGCACACATATGAATAGGACATGCTGGAGGGACAGATTCATAACTCAGAGGCTTCCCATACTCTGGAACAGAATCCCAGTTCATGTTAGGCATAGCCCCTCACTGACTCTCTGCATGTGAAATCTTGACGAGTGGATGGGAGATCGTAGGTTTACCCCAGGGGTCATCTCTGTGTCACTACTAGACAGAGGCACAGTAAACTAATTCTATTATGTAAGGGGGCCTTCACTGTGTCATTACTAGACAGAGGCACAGTATTCTAAATCTATTCTGTACACTGTTGTACCATTACATGGGGTGGCGAAAGCCACATCACTATGGCTAGGCTTATAAATGCTCCAGGGCAGATAGCCTAGTACTAAACTATGAAACTGTGAAACTACATATGTCTATGTATTTCTACATCCCTCTCTATCTATGTATACATATATGCATATTATATATATATATATATATATATATATATATATATATATATATATATATATATATATATACATACATATCTCGATATACATATGTATACACATGATAGATATATATATATATAATCCTTTTTAGTTCCACATATGTATACACACACTAACGTACTGATGAACATCCATTACTGTACAACCTACATTGTACATTGCACTACAACCTACATTGATATGTGCACATAGCTACCTTCACATACATATGTATGTAAAGCCTTCAGTGACAGTTGCAGTATGTCCACGGCCCTATGCACATCTTCATATACATAGATACAGACCAATAACACATATGGAGGTTCACAGTATGTAGACTATTATATTAGTACTTTACATTACCTGTGTTTGTTGCAGCTGTTTGCGTAGGCGTGCAGTTACTTGGCCTGCTGTCAACTTGTTTGTTTTGTTGTTACTTTTTTAAATTTTTTTTATTTCTTTCTTTCTCTTTCTCTTTCTCTTTCTCTTTTTCTCTCTCTCTCTGTCTCTACCTGCAGAGGGTGCAATGAAAGTATTGCATGTGTGGACTGTGAGTACAGGATGCTTTTGTAGGTATCTGCACATGTCCATGTTATGGCCTCTGCACCAATTGTTAGCCAGCATTTACTAATTGCATGCAGTCTGTTGTGTAGTGATTGCAGTTCTCACTGTGATTTCAGGACAGTGCTATAAAAAGATTTGTTACGTAGGCGTAGCCCTTTCAGATTATCAGGGTGGGGACCATGCTGGTTTGCTGTGGACACTGTTCTGTGAGTGTAAGGGTTGGTATGTCTCTCATATTTCAGGCTGTGCTGTAGACAGTGCAATGCATGTTGTACTGTAACCTGAGTATTCCTTCCTCCAGTTTCCTCTTCTCAGTGTGTATGTAAACTGACACCTACAGCTAGTAATACTGTGCATATGTGTGTGTGTGCTTTCCTGTGGGAATTGTGGTGTAACTGGTATATAGCAGTGGCTCTTGCAATCTGTTGCTATGGCTTCAACATTTGCCCTTTACATTCACTCCTTGTATGCCTGCTAGGTGTCTTTCCTGTAATGTGTTGCTATGGCTTTCCTATTTTCCATTACATTCACAGCTTGTAATGCTTGCTATATCTGTTTGGTCAGCAATTCCCTATGTGTTTGTTGTGGTAGGGTGGTACTGCATGCAGTGTGGTCTGGCCATGGTGTGGGCCTTGACACTTAGAAGGGTATTTGATCATGCTGCTGAGCAGCCCTCAGATACTCTCAGGTGCATCTTTTATCAGCCTCATGGAATGGTACATATCAGTGGGATACACCCATGAAATATTCTGATATTCTGCAGTTGTGACTGTGGGTTATTTTAAGCATATGTATTACTACACCATTTGTGCCGTGCAAGTGGTGCATACTTTCAGTAATTCATAGTTACCATTGCATGTGTTGTAACACCTTTCTGCCTACTGTTAGTACATTTCACAGGGAGTCAGTGGGGCACAGTTGACATTTGTTTTCAAATCAGGAACATCCCTGTAACTCAGTCACAGTTGCTATGTCTGGGCTCTTAACTATTCAACTATGACAGTGTTTATCCTGCTCTGAGTATGTGTGTGGCTTGCCGGGTGCTACTGTGACATTATTACCTACTAGCTACCAACTAGCATGGCTGTTTCTCTTCACACAATACTATTTTACAAATCCACTAGATTTGACAGTAAATATACATGACATGCTTTGTGTACTAGACTTGCTATATTCACTTTACATTAATTCCTACTATTTCATGATATATTTCTTTCAGCACAATGTTCTTGTATAGCAGTCATGGCTTAGTGGTAAGTCAGGCAGACTAATGTTTTCAAGGTCCCGGGTTCGAGACTGACAGAGGAATTTTATTTTGCTGCTGAGCAAACTACAGGCCTTGTCATTCAGAGTGACTAAGGCACTTTTAAGCAGTTGTAAGCGGGTTAGCTCTGGTTTGCGTGGAGCCTACGCATGTGCACTGCTGCTTAGCTTTGCGTACACACGTTTAGCTAAACGCACAGAAGCGCACTCCCGCTTACTACTGCTTAAAAGTGCTTACTCTCGCGCACACCCACGCTAATTTCTTTTAAAGAAAAGAAAATGGGGAGATAGGAAAGTGGTGAAAAAGGGGGCACAAAGAGGGTAGGACAGTAGGAAAACAAGCTTGGGTTTTGCAAGAAGGATGTAGGAAAGGCCCATAGCTGCCCATTTCTTTATCAGCAACAGCTGTGCATATGTTTGTAATTTGGTGTGAAATTTGAAACCTTCCACCCCTGTGAGAGGGGTGAGGACAACAATATTTGTTGCACAGCCAATTGTAATTGCCAGTTTACATGTCCAGCAGACATGTGTGCGAAATGGGCAGCTATGTATGGGGCATAATTTTTTTGTGGGTACAGAGTGCCCTTTTTTTTCAGGTGAGAGTGGTATGTCAGGTACAGGAAGTAGGTATAGCTGGGGAGGTAGGTAGGGGAGGTTGACAGACAAGACAAACGACGCATACAGGGGTGGTGTATGACACATGTGGGGGGATACACAATTGACGGGGACGGATGTTTGGATATCTCGAGCCCATGAGCCCACAGATAGCAACAGTGGAACTGAGATCCCTACCCATGGGCAGTTGCCACTGTGCATTCACTGCCCAAGACGGGGCTGTGCTGGGGGCTGTGTAGGATGGGCAGCAGGCATGCCCGTGAGTTGTGCCACCCGTGCCTCAAGCTGGCATAGGGGCGCAAGCACAGAATGCCTGATCTCCCTACGCACCACAGTCCGGACACTATGGACGATGAGTGGATGTTCTCCTCCGGCCACGCTTGCAGAGGGGGGATGAGCCCCATCCCCTGCAGCGCTTCCACCCACAGGTGGCACAGGGCCACCAGAGGAGGGTCCAGCCTGGGCACTACTGCCAGGTGCACTCGCCAGCTGAGGTGGGAGAGGTGGGTCTGCTGGAACCCGCCTTCCCTGTCATCGTATGTTTTGCATTATTTTATGACAGTTTGGGTTAAGTAAAGTACAATACCATTCACAATTAGTTGTAACAGCATGCATTAGTATTCCCATTAACCAAACACCCATAAATTCAAGCCATTGAACAGCAAGCATAACACATGCATAATTTGAGCAACAATACACAATCCAACAACATGCAGGGTTGATTGATGGCAACAGGCCATCAGGTTTGGATGTATGAACAGGGCACATGCATCAACATACATGCAAATATGTATGAACCAACAGGACAAATGTCCAGGAGAGTTAATTGTGAATACACATACCATTTCATGTGGAATGGATTATTTGTGGTTATAAGGTAGAGTGAAGAAATATTTCATTAACAACTTCAAATACCTATACATATGTTGTACATTTCTACTAGCTGCAGATATATACACACTACAGGTCTAACTACAGTTTCCTATGTGTAAACCTATGCATGTTGGTGATGGGAATGTTACTGCTACATTAATATACATTGCATTTTTATTCATACACATTCATAGCTGGCTCTGTTCAGCTACAGCATCCTGCTACATTTGCTTTATATGGCTCTAGACAACTGTGGATGTTTGGTATTTCATACAACCATACTATCTGCATATTGCAAACGTACAGCAACATATCCAAATTGTGGGACACACATTCCAGCTTCAGTACTTTATTCTACACATTTCACTGTTTGGTTGTGCCTGTCACATTCATTTCATTCTGTACTGACTGCAGTATACTTTATTCAGGAGTTATTACAGCTTTATTGGTGGATTCATACCTCTTTCTCACACTCTCACTTGTTTTATTTTTACAATAAATGATGGTACTTAATTCTAGGCTTTATTGACATGTTTTACTCGGTTACAACAATCCTTTCCAACAGTCTCACTTGTGTCATGTTTCAGATTTTAAACGGGGATATATTTCACACATGTGTTTTACTCAGCTTGTGTAGCTGTAATTTACAGCCTGCTGCAGGTTATGTACTATTACATTACAGGTGGAACATCTTTATTTCCGACTTGTTTCATTTTTATTTTTGGATTACAGGCTGCATCACACTTATGTAATCACACAGTACTAGCAGAATCTCTCCTACACTGTTACTTACACTTTTTATTAATAAGTGACTACACTGCACTCTTTTGCAAGCTGTCATACTTATATTTTTTAACAGTTACAGGGAGAAAATTACTAACCTGCCTGGTGGTGCAACCGCACAAGCCTATCGGCATAGGCTCGATGATTCATGGAATGGACACCTGCAGCTGTAATATAAATGAAGTAATATTGGAATACACATCTCCATAATATCAGCTAGGTTAATTTCTTACACAAATAATTACATGTAACTTACTCAGTAGTGGGGCGTTGGCATTTGTCGGGCCTCCTGGATCAAACGGTTCAGTTGGTCCTGCTTCCGTCTCTTCAGGTCCGCATAGTGGTGATTGACCTGTTCACCAGTCCTTGGTATTCCTGTGGCACTGGTGAGATCATGTGCCAACCGGTCCCATGCCTCAGCCTTGTATGCTCCCCACAGGACCTGGCCCTGCATGAGTTGGGCCTCATGATCATGGATGAGAAGCCAAACCATATATTTGGACTCCTCAATGCCCCACCTCTGTGCTCGGAAGCAACTACCCTCTCCTACACCTGCCATCCTGACTGTAAATCGATTTCACAATCAGTTATGCTGTGTATTCCCCGCCTATGGGGCTTATATATGCCGTTTTTCCCGCACTTATCTGTGATTGGCCATTTTGGAAATGTATCAGCTTCACAAAACCTGCTTTGTCATGCTTCTCTTTCCATTCATTCCTATATATATGCTAATACTGTATTTCTAAGAACAACTATCATGGCTTAGTGGTTCAGTACTTTGACTGTGGTGTATGGTATCCTGAGTTTGAGCCTGGCCATTGCTTTGTTTTTTTATGACTGTCTACACAAGCTAGGAGGTGTGTCTGTGTAAAGGCAGTTTTGATATAGCTTGCTCAATGTTGCCCGCCGGTTATCTTGTTGGCGCGGTGCGCAGCTCTGCGCAAATGGGTTACGCTGGTTTACACGTCATTTGGCTGTCAGCATGCATATTACGCTCAGCTCAGCTATGGGCACACAGTTTCAGCGTGTTACAGCACTGCTCAACCCCGGGCACTCATTTTACACCTGTTAAACCACTGCTCACCTACGGGCAGATATGCTCAGCTTGTTAGAGTGTAGCTCAGCTATAGGCACTTCTGACATTTTTTTTTTATCTCACATTTCTTCAAAATACATGGCCCATTTCATTACATTTTACATAAAATATAATTTTATATATGTACATATATGTCAGGGAATTGTTTCATGCTTATTTCACTAAAAATAAAAATTGATGTTGTGAGGGCTCGAACCATGACTGCCTCCTCTTCAGCCGACGTCTCTACTGCTACGCTATTGCTTCTTGGCTTACTTTGCATATTTAGATCTTATATGCTTTTCCACTGACTGCTAACTGTGGCTAAGCGATGGGCACGCCTGCGCAAACGAGCGCAATTATGGGCAAACATCTTTAAAACTTATAAAAAAAATATAACATGTTCATTTTTACATTTTATGTTTATAGTCTGTGGGGGCATGTGTTGTGTTGTGTTTGTTGACATTTATGCAGACTCTCTCGTGGGGGTTTACTTTCGGGACTGTTACTCTTCAGGGGGCGTGTCCTTTTGCAGGACTCGCCCTGCGGACACGCCCCCTACTTTCTTACACGGACCGTGTTAGCCTTGGGTGTGAGTCAGCATGCCCTCATGAATATGCATGGCATGCTGACATCACACCGTTTAACTGCAGCCTCCATGTAAGACTTGTATCTCTTACACGGAGGCTTCGTGAATCCTGCCCTGTGTTTCAGGATATGTATGTAATTTCATTTTATTATCTAACATTGTCATTTAGTATAAAGTACTGCACTTAACTTTGTCATGCATTGTAACATGTTTAGCCCCAGGATCAGAGCTGCAAAACATCTGAGGATCAGAACCCCTTACCTCATTGACAAATGAATAAAATGGTATAAAATAAATGTTTCCATCATGTATTAAACAGATTAAAGGAAAGTGGTTTTGATTTTTAACTGTAAATATCTGAGGGATGGGACATTTTCAGTAGTCACAATGCCTTTTGATACAATGAAATGGTGCCTGTTAAAATGTTTAGAAACATAATTGCAGCCCTCAGAATTGTGGAAATGTGAGTGCAGATATGGGGGAATTTATATTCAAAGTATCCCCCCTTACTCCATCATTATCTGAGTTTTGCACATGATGCAATGGGATGAAGCTTTCTTGCAAAAATGCTTAAAATGGTAAAGGAGCATTTTAAGGAAGCCACTTTTTTATTTTTTTTTTTAAATTGCAGTTTATTTTTAAGTGTCAGGGTTCTCTGTATTAGGTCTCTTGATAGGCAACTGAGAAATAAACTACACCTTTCAGGAGGACAGGAATGGTTTTCTTTACACAGATTGCCCTTACAGTTTTATCTGTTTCAAAGACAGTACAGCTAGAAGAAAGACATACTTTTAACTTTATAAATACTACCCAGAGTTTATTTCTTACCTTACCTATGGCAGGAACACTTATTTCAAAAATGGTAGCCATCTACAAATCATATTACAATACTGGAACCACAGGTTGGTCACATGATAGTACTAAGAATGGAAAACAGTGGTTATCCCAGAACTGAGCCCTAGGGTACATCAGACATGATGAGGATAAAAACCTGTCAGAGGTCTCCCTAACACAATTTTCTATATCTTATTATATGAGTGCCCTCAAACAAAGCCAAGAAATGGTCAGAGTCCCATCTCACAGAGTTTCAGGATGCCCTAATGTATAGTTAAACTTTCAGTTAAGGTTACAGCAACCTGAGGAATACCTGTTACCTAATTTATTTTTAACTAAAATGTATGGTAAACAATACTAAATAACAAACTGCATTAATTTATCCAAAAGTTCTTTTTAAGTTTGAAAAAAATAATTAATAACTATGCTGTGAGCTTACGAGTTGAAGGACTGTAAAAGTTCTACATTTTGTCAATTTTTTTACATTGTAAGAGACAGAGGTCTACATTTTGGGCATGGACGGTTGAGAGTTATGATCAGAGGTACAATTTTGCCACAAGGTGATTATATTGCTGCAATATGGAATCACACTTCTAGCCATTGCTGAAAATTTTATTTGCCACTGTTTTGGTGGCAGTCTATGACAAATATGACTTAAAAAGTTAGTTTCTAGAATATTAAAATAAGAAAAATAAACCATGATCCTTTGTCCAATTATATGAATACAAATGTAAAGAAATGGAACTTTTTAATATGTTTGAGTTCAAAGTTCAACTTAACCATTCATTTAGGGTACTCTTGGAATTCAACTACAGATGTCTCTGGATCCTTTTATTTTATCTTCTTCTTCTTCTTTCGGCTGTTCCCATTAGGGGTCGCCACAGCGGATCATCTGTTTCCATTTCTTCCTGTCCTCTGCATCTTGCTCCGTCACACCAACCACCTGCATGCCCTCTCTCACCACATCCATAAACCTTATCTTAGGCCTTCCTCTTTTCCTCTTACTTGGCAGCTTCACCCATAGCATCCTTTTCCCAATATATCCAGCATCCCTCCTCAGCACATGCCCAACCAATGCAATCTCACCTCTCTTGCATTGTCTCCAAACTGTCCAACCTGAGCTGACCCTCTAATATACTGATTCCTAATCCTGTCAATCCTAGTCACACCCAGTGCAAATCTTAACACCTTTAACTCTGCCACATCCAGCTCTGACTCCTGCCTTTTTGTCAATGCCAACATCTTCAATCCGTATAACATAGCTGGTCTCACTACCCTCTTGTAGACCTTCCCTTTCACTCTTACTGGTACCCGTCTGTCACAAATCACTCCTGACACTCTTCTACACCCATTCCACCCTGCCTGTACTCTCTTCTTCACCTCTCTTCCACACTCACCATTACTCTGAACTGTTGATCCCAAGTACTTAAACTCATCCACCTTTACCAACTCTACTCCCTGCATCCTCACCATTCCTCTACCCTTCCTCTCATTTACACACATATATTCTGTTTTAACCCTGCTGACCTTCATTCCTCTCCTCTCTAAAGCATATATCCACCTCTCTAGGGTCTCCTCAACCTGGTCCCTACTCTCACTACATATGACAATGTCATCTGCAAACATCATAGTCCATGGGGCCTCCTGTCTGATCTCATCTGTCAACCTGTCCATCATCACTGCAAATAAGAAAGGGCTCAGAGATGATCCTTGATGTAATCTCATCTCCACCTTAAACATATCTGTCACTCCAAACTCAGTCCTCACCAATCTCACACTATCCTCGTACATATCCTGTACCACTCTTACATACTTCTCTGCCACTCTCGACTTCCTCATACAATAACACAACTCCTCTCTTGGCACCCTGTCATATGCTTTGTCTAAGTCCACAAAGACACAATGCAACTCCTTCTGACCTTCTCTGTATTTCTCCAACAATACTCTCAGAGCAAACATTGCATCTGTAGTGCTCTTTCTTGGCATGAAACCATACTGCTGATCACTAATCATCACCTCCCTTCTTAACCTAGCTTCCACTACTCTTTCCCATAACTTCAAGATGTGACTGATCAATTTTATCCCTCTGTAGTTACTGCAGCTCTGCACACCACCCTTATTCATAAAGATAGGTCCTAAAACACTTTTTCTTCACTCCTCAGGCATCCTCTGACTTTCCAAAATGTCATTAAACAATCTGGTTAAGAATTTCACCGCCATTTCTCCTAAGCACTTCCATGCTTCCACTGGTATGTCATCTGGGCCAACAGCCTTTCCATTCTTCATCCTCTTCATAGCTGTCCTTACTTCCTCCTTGCTAATCTGTTTCACTTCCTGATTCACTATCCCCACATCATCCAACCTTCTCTCTCTCTCATTCTCTTCATTCATCAGCCCTTCAAAGTACTCTTTCCATCTACTCAACACACTCTCCTCACTTGTGAGTACGTTTCCCTCACTATCCTTTATCACCCTTACCTGCTGTACATCTTTCCCAGCTCTGTCCCTCTGTCTAGCCAATCATTACAGGTCCTTTTCTCCCTCTTTAGTGTCCAATCTCTCATACAACTCTCCATACGCCTTATCATTAGCCTTTGCCACCTCTCTCTTTGCCATGCGCCTCATCTCCTTATACTCATGACTACTTTCTTCATCTCTTTGACAATCCCACTTCTTCTTCACCAGCCTCTTCCTCTGTATACTCTCCTGTACTTCCTCATTCCACCACCAGTTCTCCTTGTCCTCCTTCCTCTGTCCAGATGTCACACCATGCATCTTTCTAGCGGTATCCCTTACTAGCTCTGCTGTAGTTACTCAGCTATTCGGTAACTTTTCACTGCCTCCCAGTACCTGTCTTAACTCTTCCCTGAACTCCACCTCACAATCACCCTTTTTTAACTTCCACCATTTAATCCTTGTCACTGCTTTCACACTCCTCCTTCTCTTCTTGATCACTAATGTCATCCTACAGACCACCATTCTATGCTGCTTAACTACACTTTCCCCTGTCACCACTTTACAGTCTCCAATTTCCTTCAGACTGGCCCTCCTACATAGGATATAATCCACCTGTGTGCATCTTCCTGCACTCTTGTATGTCACGCTATGCTCCTCTCTCTTCTTAAAATATGCATTCACCACAGCCATGTCCATCCTTTTCACAAAATCCACAACCATCTGACCTTCTGCATTCCTCTCCTTAACACCATACCTACCCATCACTTCCTCATCCCCTCTGTTCACTTCAACAACATGCCCATTGAAGTTCGTTCCAATCACTAGTCTCTCACCCTTGGGTACACTCACCACCACTTCATCCAACTCATTCCAAAATTATTCTTTTTCATCCATCGCACACCCAACTTGTGGAGCATATGCACTAACAACATTCATCATTACACCATCAATTTCAAGCTTTATAAACATCACTCTATCAGACACTCTCTTCACCTCCAAAACACTCTTGGCATACTGTTACTTTAGGATAACCCCTACCCCATTTCTCCTGCCATCCACACTATGATAGAAAAATTTGAACCCTCCTCCTATGCACCTGGCCTTACTTCCTTTCCATCAGTTATCTTGCACGCACAATATATCAACCTTCCTTCTCTCCATCATATCAGCTAGCTCTCCCCCTATACCAGTCATACTGCCAACATTCAAAGTTCCTACCCTCACTACTACACTCCTAACCTTCCTCCTCTCTTCCTGCCTTCAGGCATGCCTTCCCCCTCCTCTTCTCCTTCGGCCAACAGTAGCCCAATTTCCACCAGCACCCTGTTGGCTAACAGTACTGGTGGCGGTCATTGTTAACCCGGGCCTCGACCGATCCAGTATGGAAATATGAAATGTTATCCGCATAAGTCATTTGGCAGTGGCTTTACGCCGGATGCCCTTCCTGACGCAACCCTCCCCATTTATCTGGGCTTGGGACCGGCACAAAGAAATGCACTGGCTTGTGCATCCCCAGTGGCTGGGTCAGATCCTTTAATTTTATAAACCTGGAATATAGGCACATACAGCATAGTCCAATAAAATATTATCCCAAGTACCTTATAGCTGAACTGAAACTTCCCCAAGAAACATCTGGTATCATAGTGTCTAAAATACTCCTCAAAAGAAATCTTGCAATATGTTGAAAACACTTAATACTGTAGAGGAAATACTTCTGGCCAACCTGATTTATGACAAGCACATATCTGAACAAAGATCCAATGACCAGATATCCTTCTGTAGCTGCTAATGTGGCAGAAGGTTACTATACTTCTGGAAAACGCTCTCCCTGTAGAGAATCACTGAACTGCTTGACTTGTGGAATGTATTAGCATACATGACTAAGACGTGCTTCAAAAAGTAAGAATCAGGAAGTGCATAAGACGACCTTTGTTCTGTTTGTTTTGCAGTGTTTCAGAAAGGAATTCTAAGTCATTTTGAAAAAATAAGATTCTTAAGTTTTTCAGCAAGGTAGTTTTTGAAATAATGCTGTAAATCACACCTTTAGTGCTTCGTTATTTGATAACAACATGGTTTGCAAGCATGGATGACATGACAACAATAGTTACTAGATTCATTTGTTGTTATTGTTCTTTATACATGGCAACTAAGTAGTCTGTTCTCAGAATTTATGTTTTGAAAATAAAACAAGACAATAATAGTTTAATAACTACCTTAATTTTTTTCTCCTTGTTATCAGCTATTTGCTGATAATTTATTGTAGCCATTAAGTAAAATGCATCACTTCTGCCAAGGCATGTGCTTTGGATTCACACATTTAATTGTAACAGATTTCACATTTCCGAATATAAAGTTTCACCCTCACCACTTTCCACACTACTTCATATGGCTAAAAGACAGAAGTAATGCAAAATATAATGGGCATGCATAGGTGTGATAATAAATGAATAAGATTTAAAATCAACATGGAAGTTCACATTTAGCTAATATATTTTTAAGGAAGTTTTTTTTTAATGTGGCTTTACTGCCCTATGCGTCCCTTTCCCCCACTCTACTATTCAAATATACTCTGAGAATGCTACATCTAGGACTATGGGAAATTTTCCAAGATATCTTCACCCCAGTTATTTTATACAAGTCATATGATCATGTACTCTAATACTGTACTCTCATTTTCCAATTGCCAGCTGCGACCCTTGAATTGTATATACTGATTATGCTAATCTACTGTACTGTGCTAAGTATGTACTGTGCGTTGTTCATGCTACGTATTGTCTGTACAGATCATGCTAATCTACTGTACTGTGCTAAGTATGTACTGTGCATTGTTCATGCTACGTATTGTTTGCACAGATCATGCTAATCTACTGTACTGTGCTAAGCATGCACTGTGCATTGTTCATGCTACGTATTGTTTGTACAGATCATGCTATTCTACTGTACTGTGCTAAGTATGTACTGTGCATTGTTTATGCTACGTATTGTTTGTACAGATCATGCTATTCTACTGTACTGTGCTAAGTATGTACTGTGCATTGTTCATGCCAGGTATTGTTTGTACAGATCATGCTAATATACTGTACTGTGCATTGTTCATGCTATGTATGGTTTGTACAGATCATGCTAATCTACTGTAGTGTATTGTAAATTATGTACTGTGTATTGTGTAATGGATTATATTATGCATTGTTCATTTTTGTGGAGCCATTGCGTGCCTCCAATGAAAATGGGCTCGCTGTGACCTAGTGGATCATCCCAGTAAACAAATGAAAACAAACAAACAAACAAATAAATAAATAAATCACACACAAATGATCATATTTAGAGTGTCAGTCACTAATGTCTCTTAATTATGCCTGAAACACCTTCACACACGTGATGTGCAAGGCATTCAAACTGTTAAAAAAGTATTGTTAAAGCAGCCATCTTAATAGCCCTAAACATAATAATCACAACATTTCAAATTTGTAGCTATTATTTATCATAAGTAAAATATTTGAAGCGTTGACAAGTGTTTCTGAACTTCATAGAACAGGTTGCAGTAGCTGCAGCATCTTGCTATTGAAATCACATATGATGATATAAATCTTCTGACTTTTTAGGACCCTTTCCAGCAGGTATCAGGTAAAGCACTGAACAGCAGACTTCTTATCACCAGTGCTGGACAGTTGAACTGGCTGGTCAATTGTACAAGTGTCTGGGTAACATGGAATGCTACAGTGCTATATATAAGGGTGGAACCAGTAAATGACAGACTCCTCCCATTCCTTCAGCCAAAACTAACTAATGAGAAAGGTCCAAATATCTGTATCAGAGATGTTCTCATTTCAACAACATCAGTACCTGGTCATATAACAATGATAGAAATGTAATAAATGCTGTTTCAGTGGGTCTATATTAGAATCGCAACTGCTTAGCTTGTCGAACACCAAAACGTCAACAGCTAAATGGCGAAAGCTTAAAATCGTGAACGGCCAGTTAAGCAAACTTTTTCCTCAGGAAAAAATTCACTTGACCATCACAAATTAAAATAAACTTCCAAACCCTAACCCTAACAAAGTAGGGAGCTTTGTCCCAACCCTCCCAATGTCGGGGGGGGTGCCCCTCACACCCCCCCCTAACTAAATACACCAACTCTGAGATTGCTCTACATTGGGGAAAGAGCAAATTCCCGATAATGGCCAAGAGAATTCTGTGGTCATTCACAATTATAAGCATTCGGAGTTTAGCTGTCGACGTTTTGGCATTCGGCAAGCTAAGCAATCAAGCATATAATATAAACCCATTTCAGCATGCTCTGGACATCCAGAATGGGGGAGAATCTAGGAAATTACCTGCAACTAGTTCAATGAATGATAAGGTTGGCAACAGTTCACTGAATGATAAGGTTGGTGACTGGAATGAGTAAAAAGCTGCTACAGATACTAACTGCTACTATATATGAGACTGATTTAGGTGGAAGGCCTATTGAAATGTCATAGGAGGGTCATTTTTCTATTTCCTTTGTTTTTCTTTTGTCAAGCAAATAAAGACAACTACCTTTGTAATAACATACTGCATAACAGATGTAAAGCAAAAGAAACCAGGTAAATATATAGTGAAACAAGAAAAAATAATACAGTTAAATTAGTGTGTATTATCAAAAGTATAGTAAAACTTATAAAACTAAAGTTACTAAAATGTAGTAAGATATGTTACTTTCCTTATTTCTGTTTAGCTAACATACAGTGAAAAGGGTCACACTAAAAGACATAATTAATGCAGGAGAGACACTGTTTGTGGTTATACCAGATATTACTAAACAACTGTGCTACGACTTGTAAAGAACATGTCAGTATGCCCCATATGTTGTAAGGGAGCACCGCATGTTGTAAGGGAGCACCAAGTACACACCTACCTGTGCCTTGACATAAAACCAATCAGCCTGACAAACATGAACTAAGGATTGCAGCACTCATTGCAGGTTCACTGAAAGGATGCAGCTTGAAAAGGGATGACAGGATGGAAAGAAGGTGGCTGGACATCCTCGGTATCCAGAGGACAGGATGGAGGGGCAGTGCAGTAAAGCCACTAGATTTGGGAACCACAGTCGGCTACTCAGGAAGAGGAGGTGGACAGATTAGAAATTATGTTTTTAATGTGGTGATAGAAGGCAGTAAGAGACATATTCAGAATTAGTGACAGACTCGTGGCAGTCAGACTCCAGTGCAATGACAGGGCAGTATTCATAAACCAAGCCCAACTCCAGTGTAGTGACAGGGCAGTATTCATAATCCCAGCCTGACTCTACTGCAATGACAGAGCAGTATACATAATCCCAGCCTGACTCCATTTGCAATGACACGGCAATATTCATAATCCCAGCCTGACTCCAGTGTAATCATAGGACAGTATTCATAATCCCAGCCTGACTCCAGCGCAATCACAGAGAAGTATTCATAATCCCAGCCTGACTCCAGTGTAATCATAGGACA
Source organism: Protopterus annectens (assembly GCF_019279795.1). Classification (NCBI taxonomy): domain Eukaryota; kingdom Metazoa; phylum Chordata; order Ceratodontiformes; family Protopteridae; genus Protopterus; species Protopterus annectens. The sequence continues at coordinate 1,271,283,072 of NC_056747.1, forward strand.
GTATTCATAATCCCAGCCTGACTCCAGCGCAATCACAGAGAAGTATTCACAATCTCACCTATGCCCCACAGCAGGATAGTGATAGTGAGGAAAAAGTGCATTCAGACATGAGTTGCAGGACCTACTAGATAAAGCAGGGCAACATGCGTTTGCATTGATAATGTTGTCCTAAATACCCATATCGGGACAAGCAGAATAGGATATGAGGGCTTCCAGGATCCACATGGGTAGGGCAATACAAATAAAGGAGTGACCATTCTAGACTTCTGTCTGGCAAATGGCTTGATGGTGGCCAAAACATGATTTAGCAAGAGAGACAGTCACAAAATCACATACATGCGTGGTCAGCATGCAACTCAAGTTGACCTCATCCTAATAAGGAAAAGGATTTGGGGCAGAATCAGTGACTGCAAAGTCATCGCCAGAGAAAAAGGCATACCAGAGCATAAAGTACTATTTGCCACAATTAGCTGCATGCAGTGGTCAGAGAAAGCTCTAAGGTCAACACAAATTAGGCTGAATACCTGAAAGTTGACCGGAGAGAAAGTACAAGAGTTCAAGGAATTACTCAGGGCTCTGGCACTTCAAGAAGAGGAAATAGGTGGAGTTGAAGAAGAATGTCAGCACCTCAAAACAGCATGTGTTAGGACTACAGAAAAGATATGTGGCCGAGGTAGGTATGGAAATAAGGTACATAAAAAGCTGGTGGTGGAAGGCAAAAGTCCAGGAAATCATCAAAAAAGAAGTACAAGGAAAAGTGGGAGGTAGAAAAGATGGACAAATGGACAAGCCTAGGAATGAATACTGACTGAATAACAAAGAGTCTAAGAGGCATCAGAGACCCTGTGCCAGCTTCTGGAAAGGGGCTCAGTAGGGGGCACAAAGAAACTATCAGGTGGCAAAGCAAAGACAGAAAGATAAAGAAGATAGACACCCTTCATAAGGGATGCCAGCAACAACCTGCTCACCAGGCTACAGGACATCAAAGGCAGATGGAAGGAAGATTTCCAGCAGCTTCTGAATGAAGAAAACCTCACAGAAGCTGTACTGTTCAAGACACAGACTATGATGAAAGAAGCCCGCCATAGAAGTAAGAACAGCACTAAGAAAAATGAAGTCATGGAAAGCTGTAGCCTCTGATGAAGTCACAACAGATATGATAGATATTTGGCAAAATAAGAGAGAAACGGCTCCTGAGGGTACTCAAAGCAATGCAGAGAGAGTAAGGCACATACCAGATGACTGGAGAATAAGCATATTAGTGCTAGTATAGAAGAATAAAGGAGGCATCCACAACAGTGGACAATACATAGGTATGTGAACTATCATACCATCACTCCTGTTTCTTTTTACCTGATTCCCAACTTCCATTTAATCTTTTAGCACCATTCCCAACTACCTTTCTCCCTCGCACCATACTGCTTTGCACTATAATCATTCAGTGTCACACCACTTCCTAATGACATCTACTTATTCTTAATTATATCTTTTACTTTACCCAAATAAACCCTCACTTCCTCCTATTTTAGCTACCTTCTCATACCCTAGCCTTTTACACCCTCTATTCCATACATTCTAATAAGATACCAGGACAACCTAACTCTCTTCCTTCATAGGCAATACTTCTCTCCTACCTACCCTCTATAAGGCATCAGACTCCACCACCACTAAATATCCTTCTGCCCTGCAACTTCTTTTTCCTTCCTGATCCCTACTTCCCCACTGCCTGCCTAATATAACATACAATTACCTTTACTTATTCGTGCCACTCCTCAGTGTATCCTTTATTCATCTCCTCCTACTGGGCCATCTCTTATCCTACATTGACTATAGCTCTCAATACCTCTTCAACTGTGCATACTTCCAACCTATTTAATGAGCCCCCCCCCTCAATTTTCACTCCAAATATAGACTGATTAGCTCCATTTCATCTCAAACCAAAACAAAATTAAGTGGTACAAACTCTCCAAAAACAAGTATCAGTAATTCCCCAATATCCTGAAATCCTTCTAGGAGGAGACATTCACCTCTCCTGGCCCATCTTTCACAATGAATATTAAGACAATTCTCTTCCACACACTACTGTACCTAAGGTATATGTCCTTTCCCCCACTGTAGTGCAATCCAGGCATTAGTATATATAGTTAGGGGGTGTAGGGGGGACTATTTTGAGTACATATTGTCTTCTGGAGAGAGTTAGTCATTGGTGTTATAACTATGCATGTGTATGGTTTAAAATGTATTGTTTTGAAGTCTTTGCCCTCACACCCCCCCCAACTATATATACTAACTCCAGGATCACGTTACAGTGGGGAAAAGGGCATACACCTTTTACTTGCTTTACAGTATTCTACACAAAGTTCAGTGAAATGAGATTCAATAAAACAAAATAGACCCACACACACACAGACACACACACACGCACACACACATATATGCGTGTGTGTGTGTGTGTGTGTGTATATATATATATATATATATATATATATATATATATATATATATGTATATATATATATATATATATATATATATATATATATATATATATATATATATTTCTATAAAAGTAAACACACACACACACACACACACATATATATATATATATATATATATATATATATATATATATATATATCTATATATATATCTATATATATATATATATATATATATTTTTTTTTAATTTGTTGATTGGGATGATCCACTCATCTTTGAAACAAAACAGTTTTAGTGGTCTTCCAGGAAGAATGTAGTTACCTGCAGAGTATAGAAGGTGTGTGTGTGTGTGTGTGTGTGTGTGTGTGTGTGTGTGTGTATATATATATATATATATATATATATATATATATATATATATATATATATACATGCATCTGTATATAAATGGATCTATGTCAGATTATTGAGCTTCTAAAACTTTGAAATTCATATAGCTGAGTTTCGGAACTTTAAACAGTAATCCCCCTTGCACCCCAAACCCCCTGCTAATTAAATATACCAACTCTGAGACCACACTACATTGCAGAAAAGGGTAACGTGCACACACACACACACACACACACACACACACACACACACACACACACACGCGCGCGCACACACACTGATATAGATATATAGATAGATACAGTCTACTATCATAATTTAAGACATGTTTCTTGCGAGTAATCAGGAAAGTGTGCAGAAGACTTAGACTTTGCTTCCCCTGTCCTCTCTTTTCTAAACCTAGGGTTCACTTCATACGTTATCAACATCAGGCTTTACTCACCTAGTCTCTCCACTCTAATCCCAGGTAAAAAAAGCACACCCAAACAAAATAAAATTAATTAAAATAAAATAAATCAAAAAGTAATCAACAGTTATATTCTTCCACAGACATTGAGTTTTTACACAAAGTTTGACAAAAGACTCACAATTGCATATAAATATTGCTACTGATATGTTTTTCTCTTCTGCATCTGGCCAAACTACCAACTGTGTTTTGGCCAGTTCCGTTCCACCCTCGCTCTGTTCGGCCTCTGCTAACCTCACCTAACCTACCCCATTCCCACCCACACCATTTCAATTACATTTATCCATCCCCAACCACACCCACTCTCCACAAACCAATAGAAATCCACTATCCATCAACCATGATACACACAGTCTCTGCTCTAACTACATCAACCATTCATCGCCCAGTAATCAGATACCTGATTATAACAGCCAACTCATCTACTTAGCAACCTTCACTTACATTATCTATTTGCACCCTACAGACTAGCAAACTATATACCATCTTCCCACCTAACCACTAACTACCTTTTCAGCACCCTCTACCCAAATACAATAGTTGTTTTTCAATCAGCATTTAAAGATTTACTCAAATACAGCTAAACCATATACAATAAAAGGACATTTCCACCAAAAATGAACCATCCTAATAAAACCTAAATTTAGCATTTTTATTCCTCAGCTTTACTGCCCTGTTGTCTCTCTTGTCCTTGCTAACAGCTCTAAAGTATCCACCAGCCTCAATCGATAACCATCCATATCAAACCTCTTCAGTATCTCCCCCTGATAGCCCGGTTAACCACACCATAGCCCCAGAACTCATCCACTCTAACCACTCTAGACTACTAACCATATTGACCCCTATCCACTATAAATAAATCACATACGTATTATAAGCACATTAAAATACAAGTTTACAAAACTCCTATTATACCTTGCAAAGGAGCTAAACTGCTCTGGAGACATACACCCCAATCCTGGTCCCCCCTCTCACCAGATACAATATCCAACCCAACCCCTGGGAACATTAGACTACCACACAGAAAAGATAAATCTTCTATACTGTTTCTCAATATGAATGTCAGAAGCATTGTGAATAAAATACATGACATGCATGCTTTACTGTCCCTCTACACTCCTGACATTGCCTTATTAACCGAAACGTGGTTAAAACCCAACAACTGCAATAATGAAATTGTAACCCCAGGATACAATATAGTACACAAGGGTATGTCAAACAAAAAAAGGGGGGTGTTGTAATTTTGTTTAAAGAACACTTAGCACTGGACTATCTGGAAAACAACAGCCCCGACTTTGGAAATGCAGAACTTATCTTTACTAAATTAAAAATCAACCCAAAAAGGTTCATTAACATCATAGGTGGGTATATCCCACCAGGAAATAATATGCACACACTAGAAAACATACTTCACTGGGCCTCTAATACATACCCACAAGAAACAGTTTAGGAAGGTATTGGTATTATTCCTGCTGGGTGATTTTGATATTGACTGGCAAGACTGTTCTGCTCTGAACCCATCATCTCACATTAACCTTCATGGATTTAAACAGCTTATCACATCCCCTACAAGAACTGACAAAAGGTACCAAACGCGAGTCTATCCTTGACTGGATTTTGGTTAACAATCCCTCACTAACATCTCAGGCAGGTTGTATTCCAGATGGCCTAAACGACCACATGCTAACCTTTCTCATGTGCACCCACACTTTCCAAACTAATCGCACCTCTTACCGTACAATCAGAAACAAAAAATCCTGCAACCCACAAAAGTTTATCTCAGTCCTAAAAAGCTGTAAATGGGAATCTTTCAAACAGCTACCCCTAGATGAAGGAGTCAACTCATTTAATAAGACTTTTTTAGAGATTCTAGATTGCTATGCTCCCTCCAGAACCATTAGAGTAAGGGCCAATTGCACACCCTGGATGAGCAAGGAATGCCATTCCCTTCTCAAAACTAGAGATAAAGCCTGGGAACAATAGCAGAAACACAAAACCCAATCCAAAAAACTAACATTTCTAGAGCTATGTAACAAAGCTAAAAAAAATCATCAAACAAGACAAAATCAATTATTATCACAATATTCAAGAAAAATACCATAATAACCCACAAAAATTCTGGGCTGCAGTTAATAATATACTATCTCCAGGTAAAACCTCCACACCCACTCCAACCTCTACCATTAACCCTGAAAACATAGCAACACAATTTAACATTTATTTTACAGAAACAATACTAACCATAGCCAAAACAAACAATTCCAATAGCCATGCCACAATAACTCCCCATCCCAGTAAACCCTCTCAAAATATCCTCAGTCTATTTACACTACAACCAGTAAAAGTAAATGCTGTAAAAAAACTACTGCTCCAACTAAAACCAACTACCTTAGCCGCAGAAAAACTGCCAGCCAAATTTCTGAAAGTAGCTTCTGATGGAGTAGCTTACCCAGTAGCAATACTCATAAACAGATCTATGTCAGAGTACATAGCCCCTGCTATATGGAAAAAATCCCATACAATACCCCTTCACAAAAGAGGCAACTCAAACAATTTTAGCAACTACTGCCCAATCGCTTTTTTGTCAATCTTATCCAAAATCCTAGAGAGGGTGGTCCATACTCAACTCTTGAACTACCTTAAAACCCACAATCTATTATCAATCACACAACATGGATTTTGCACCAATCATAGTACAACTACAGCCCTCATGTCCTTTACTAATACAGTCAACCAACTTAGAAATTCAGGGCAATTCATATCCACCATATTTCTAGACCTGTCCAAAGCATTCAATATGGTAAACCCCAACAAACTGATCAAAGTCCTCTCCTCCCTAAACCTTAGTGCTTCCACTGTTACATGGTTCCAAAGCTACCTATTAGACCGACAACAGGCTGTACTGTGGCAACATCACCTGTCCACTCTCCTCCCAGTCTCCCAAGGTGTCCCACAATGGCTCAATCGTAGGACCACTATTGTTCTCTTTCTTTTTATCAACCAACTTCACACCTCCACTCACCAAGCATCTGTGATACAATATGCAGATGACTGTATCATATGCTCTGCCCCCACCATACAGGACCTCCACACCATAACCCAGAACTCATTACTATCAGTAGAATCCTGGCTAACCAATTTTCAACTCATTCTAAATCCAAATAAAACCAAACTCCTCCTCTCCTACCCCCCAAGAACCCCTACAACACTCCCAGTTTTCATCCTAGAGTCGAAAACCAAAATTATTATCACCCCTGTGGCACATGCCAAACTGCTAGGGGTCAAAATTGACAACTATCTAAAATTTGATATCCACATAGCCCAAACTATCAAAAAAGTTCATAAAAAATGAGGCCTCCTTTACTGAAACAACAAATTTTTAACCAGATCTGCAAAAGCTACCATTTCCCAAACACACCTCCTGTCACCCCTACTCTATGTCTCCCCTATACTAACCAACCTACGCAAATCAGACTTATTAAACTAGACTCATGTTACAATAAAATAGCCAAATTCACTACAAGCTCTCACTACAAAACACACCATTGAACAGCCCTTGGACAACTAAACTGGCTAGAACTTCCTCAATCCTTCAATACAAGCAACTAACCTCCAGCCATAAAATACTCCATGAACCAGATAAAACCCCAGCCCTTCAAGATCTCATACAACTATACACCACCACTAGAACATTCCGTTCCAGTGACAAACTCCTAGTTAAATCCAACAAAACTAACAACTCAGCTGGAGAATCCTTATTCTCTAACATCATTCCTAAAATATGGAATAACCTACCCACTCCCATCACTTCCATCTGCACCATAGTACAACCTAAAATATGGAATAACCTACCCACTCCCATCACTTCCATCTGCACCATAGTACAACCTAAAATATGGAATAAACTACCCACTTCCATCACTTCCATCTGCACCATAGTACAACCTAAAATACGGAATAACCTACCCACTTCCATCACTTCCATCTGCACCATAGTACAACCTAAAATATGGAATAACCTACCCACTTCCATCACTTCCATCTGTACCATAGTACAACCTAAAATATGGAATAACCTACCCACTTCCATCACTTCCATCTGCACCATAGTACAACCTAAAATATGGAATAACCTACCCACTCCCATCACTTCCATCTGCACCATAGTACAACCTAAAATATGGAATAACCTACCCACTCCCATCACTTCCATCTGCACCATAGTACAATCTAAAATATGGAATAACCTACCCACTCCCATCACTTCCATCTGCACCATAGTACAACCTAAAATATGGAATAACCTACCCACTCCCATCACTTCCATCTGCACCATAGTACAACCTAAAATATGGAATAACCTACCCACTCCCATCACTTCCATCTGCACCACAGTACAATCTAAAAAACTTCTATTTGCTCACTTAGAAAAATCCTGGCTTTGCTCTTACTATCCACCTGACTAACTCTATGTTCCCCACTTTTTATACACACCCTCTGACTTTCTTTAGATCTACACTTTACAGTACTATCCTATTATGCCTTCTTCATTCCCTATATACAACTACTCTTTTACCTCAATCATTTCAAGTCTTCCTCAAAAATATCATACTGTGCTTTCTAATATATATGCTAGTCTAGTTTGTATAATACCATATTCTCTTTGATGTACACATTTTGTTAAAATTGTTAAGGTGTCATCTCTTTCTGTTATTTATAGGTTCATAGGTTCTATAGATGTGTACTAGGCTAATGGCCCTGGGGGCCTTTACAAGTCTAGCACATAGGATTACCCTGGCATCATGTCACATGACCTTATTTATATTTGCAATGTGTACTTTCATTGTTGATCTGTACTCTGTAATTTTCTTGTGGTATAAGGTTTGTTTTTCATATTGTTGGAGCTTTTCTCCCTGGGCCTCTGCTGAAAATGGACCTGTGTCCAGTTGGACTTTCCCGGTAAACAAATGTTAAATAAATAAATAAATAAAATAAATGAGAGGTATCTTGACATTGGTTTAGGAAGGTATTGGTATTATATCATGAGAGGTATCCTGACAATGGTTTAGGAGGGTATTGGTACTATGTCATGACATTGGCTTAGGAGGGTATTGGTACTATGTCATGACATTGGTTTAGGAGGGTATTGGTATTATATCATGACAGGTATCTTGACAATGGTTTAGGAGGGTATTGGTACTATCTCATGACATTGACTTAGGAGGGATTGGTATTATATCATGACAGGTATCTTGACATTGGTTTAGGAGGGTATTGGTGCTATGTCATGACATTGGTTTAGGAGGGTATTGCTATTATATCATGACAGGCATCTTGACAATGGTTTGGGAGGGTATTGGTACTATGTCATGACATTGGATTAGGAGGGATTGGTATTATATCATGACAGGTATCTTGACATTGGTTTAGGAGGGTATTGGTACTATGTCATGACATTGGTTTAGGAGGGTATTGCTATTATATCATAAGAGGTAACTGTGTTGATAGACAGTGGGAGTATGATAGGAGCTCAGAGAGTGAGTTGTTTTAGCTTTGCACTGCATACAGCAGTAGTAGTTTAATTTCTAATGTTTAGAAATTAATTTTGTGTGTGTGTGTGTGTGTGTGTGTGTGTGTGTGTGTGTGTGTGTGTGTGTGTGTGTGTGTGTGTGTGTGTGTGTGTGTGTGTGTGTGTGTGTGTGTGTGTGTGTGTGTGTGTGTGTGTGTGTGTGTGTGTGTGTGTTTTACTTTAGATAAGTATACTGCCAGGACTTAATATGCATTGCCTACAGGAAGACAGGAAAAAGACAAGAGAACAAAAGCACATACTATCTGTAGATGTCCACTAAACCTTCAAGGTATATTACACTGAGAAGCAGACAGACATATGTATGAATAGCGGATGCAGTGAGATAGAGAAAACTCCACGAACAGGGTTTCTGGTGTCTATAACATTGTTCAAACACGTAGCGAGACAGATATATAAAGCCTGTTATAGTTACTGTTCCATCCTACAAACTGTTACTCTGAAAAGAATATATAGAGAGATGAACATACACTGTCTGCTATAGAGGCAGAACTCAACAAAGTGCGCTACTGTACTCCTGTAAACTTGTATATATAGACAGATGAACATACACTGTCTGCTGTAGAGGCAGACCTAAACAAAGTGTGCTATTGCATTCCTGCAAACTTGTTCTCCTGCAGTTAAAAATAATCTTGGTACCATTTCAGATTAACTAGATCACCTGGACAAAACTATTAAATACATGGACACCTTTCCCGTTTGTTGCTCTTGTTTCCATTTTATGGTACGTGATTGCACTGCAACACTTTTACACCTATCAGATTACAACACAGGTGCTGCTACTTTTCAGCTAAAGCTGAGAAGAGCCAATCTGTACTACAAGGGTTTGATTCTAGGTCAGCCTTATGACAAAATCAATACTAAATTAGATGTGTGTTTGATGGGGGAGGGAGAATTTCAGTGTTAGGAGGAGATGTTATTACTATGGTTACAGCAGATTTGTCTGATTCACTGCACACCTCTTGCACCCCCCCCTCCACACATGAGTTCCACATATTCTGTTCTAGCTGTTAGAAAACAAAGCAAATACATGATTATTCATTAGCATAATGTCTCCTGGCATTAAACTGGACACCTATAGCAGCAAGATGTGCGGGTCCTTTAAGAGAGAGAGAGAGAGAGACAGAGTGAGGGATCAGAGCACATTAATCTATCATGAGTTAATATTTTTTTCATTCTTGCTTTTGTGCATCACATCCACACGCGTACACACACACATTCTCTCTCAGTTTCTCTCTCTCTCTCTCCCTCATAGACACACTTGCACATGCAACTCTCCTCTTTCCTACCGATGCATCCTTGGAGCTGAATAATACAGAAACCACTCTGAGCTAAAAAAAAAAAAAAAAAAATCACACGCGGCACGCACCAAGAGGGTCACAGGGAAAAATGGGAAATACCCCTTCTCAAGGCATGTCACCCCTATCTCCATGCATTCTTAAGTAGCAGGTATTTTTTATTTGTGTGTTCTCCAAATGCGGGCTGATTGCTGCGAAGGGTATCAGATGTGACATTGCTTGAACTGGCTTTGTTATTTACATCCCCTCTCAAACAAAATTCAACCAAGGGGAGGACAGTCACAGACAACCAGGTAGGAAGCTTTCTGGAGATGGACTTCTAAGGTACAGCATCGGGAAGAGAGCTGAATAAAAGGAAATGAGTGGTTATTGGAGTGCCTTTAAGAGAGAAAGAGGAATGGAAGGGGGATGAATGATAATTTTGTTGCTGGCTAAATCTTTTGCAAGATTTGTTGGTTTACTTGAGTTGTATTCCAAGACACTGCAGTAGTCTGCAGAAAGAAGCATAGATTTGCATGTGCACGGTAGCTCGCTGTCTTAGATTCCGGTTCGGCTGAAGAGTGAGGAGGTAAAGAAAGAAAGAAAACTGCTGCATCTCATGAGAAATGGAATATATGTTTAAATGGGATGCTGCATATGCATATGTTTAAATGGCATGCTGTTACACTTGCACAGACGGCAGTGAGAATTGCTTCAAATGTTGCTCAAACGGATTTTGAAATGTTAATGTGTATGCACAAAGAAGCAGGCTATTACATATCTAGATATGTGAATATCTGTGCTTTCTAGTTTCAAAAATGCATGATTATTTGTTGTCTTTTAGCAATCTTTCCATATCATTCCTTGAAAGAGCTCATATAATGCCAGAATGTTTGTATATAGTAAACTCATGGGACCTGTCTGATGCTAGGACAAAGGTTGTAGAAGGACATATATTGTTTGTATTTAAATACATCAGATAAAAATGTCATAATATTAGCTACCTGTCTCCTAATTTGCCTTTTGAAGAATTTGTAGAGGAAACAAATGTACACAAATGTCTTAAAAGTACAAAACATTATATATGCATGTGACAACTATTTGCTATGAACAGAAAGGCATGAACTTGTATGGGCTGGAAGAACAGCTGATAGGCATTAATGTTTAAAGGTGACAGACGGTCTTCTGTACGGTAGTGAAGTGTCGTACTTGGTGTAAGGAGAGAGAATTCCTTTACCCATTGTTGCTGAAGCTGTTTGATGTCATTATTTTCAGAGGCTGTGCTTTTGCAGTTAAAAAAAGGACAGCATTATGACCTGTTAAAATGAAAATGTATAGATTATAAAAGGATATTTTCTAGTATGATGTAGACTTAAAACAATCAGACAAAACCTAAAGCACAACATATTTCAAAAACCATATTGGTAAGAATTTATGAGTCCTGCTTCTTTGAGATTCTTAGATGGCTTTACTAGAAGTTATTGTACTGTGTCTCAAGGTTTGAAGACTGGAGTCACTCAGGAGTATGGTTTGCAAGCTTTGCTGTCCCTGGAGGGGATGAAGCACAAATATCTTGTTGCTACTGGAGCTTAAAGGAACAGTGTCAGATCTGCATGGTTCTTATCTGCAGTCAGTGTCTGTCTTGCTTTGTTGCATAGTCGTACAATTTAGCACTGCTGTAACTTTAAGGTGTGTGCATCATGATGTCCCAGCTGTTTTGAAAAGAGCTTTATGCACAGATGCAGAACAATAACGCGAAAGGTAGTCATGTGTAAGAAGATCGAGAAGCAGAGGTGCATAATGTAGCAAGACTTCAGGGGGGTGCATAATGTAGCAAGACTTCAGGGGGGGTTGCTATCTTGAAGTTTCTGCTCATACATACAGCATATATGACACAGATTCTGTGCACACCTACAGTATATTGCATTGTGTTTAGAAATGTACACCTTCTTACATGGGGTTCTGTAACGCTTCCAAGCTTTTTAGGATGGCTAGTTGTTTAAGCAATCTCTGCCAGGGGAGACGATAACCCTGCTCATGAAGGTATGACAAAAATGTAAAATCACAAAGCAGATAATCTGCAGGATTTAAAGTTTCATTTGTGACTCAAAATTCAGAAATGTGGAATTCCAGAACTGAAATTTAAGAAAAACTTGTTGGTAAATGGACTTGCCCCAAGAAGTGCAATGTTTGGGAGTAACATTAATGATGTATTGGTGTAAGGTATACTACCTCTCCATGCGGTACATGCATGGAAGACAAATCCTTGAAATGTCATTTTTGAACATGTTTCATGCATGAGTCAGACTTCCCTATTTTGGAATTGTGAATCATTCTGCAGTATCCCTAATCAAACAGCAGGGCTGCAGTATCTATCAGTACGGCAAAATAATCTAGAAGAGCTAAATGAGTTACTTAGGCAGTAATACGATAAAACGTAATTACATGGCAATAGATACCACCCCTTTCCTTTTCTTTTAAGACACTTTTTCATTCATGCTAGAGTTTTCATTTTCAAGTTTGTTATAAAAAGTGTTATCTTTCATAGTCCAGAACATTTAAAAAGAGTTTTCATTTTCAAGTTTGTTATAATTTTCAAGTTTGTTATAAAAAGTGTTATCTTTCATAGTCCAGATCATTTAAAAACTGTCAGAATTTTGCCACACTTTATCACACTCATACTAATAGACACATTTTATATTTATAACAGCATGTAGTAAGGATGAAACATTATCACATGATCTGAGTGGGGTGAAGCACAGGGTCACTGTAGGTTTATCCTAGTGCCTACAACATGCAGCATTCTAGGACAGTACACACTTAGGGTCATTTTATTATACTTAGCCATTGTATGATACATGTTTTTGAGTGGTAACACATTTCACGGGGACATGCTGTAAGTCAGGCAATGAGTCTGCTAACATTTTAAAGCCTGTTATAGTTGAAGTATGTACCTTACCTCAGTGTGTGTGTGTGTGTGTGTGTGTGTGTGTGTGTGTGTGTGTGTGTGTGTGTCTGTGTTTTTCTGTGTGTGTGTGTGTGTGTGTGTGTGTGTGTGTGTGTGTGTGTGTGTGTGTGTGTGTGCATACATGCATGAGTACGTGTGTGTGTGTGTGTGTGTGTGTGTGTGTGTGTGTGTGTGTGTGTGTGTGTGTGTGTGTGTGGTCACCGTGTGATATACTGCCAAGCAGATGGCACTTAGCTACCAAGATGATGATGAAAGGGTATTAGACAACAAACACATGCCCTAATTTCTTTTCTCACTTATCCCAATATGCCTGTTATTGCTAGCAGCAATTTTTGATAATTCTTTAATACGTGTTCTTTGAGAATTAAGTAGATCCCTGATGGTTGGGCCATCAAGGATCAGGAGCTTTGATAAATGAGAGTTATAATTTTATTTTTCAGAAATTAAACTAGGCAGAAAGAGAATGTCTCCATCCAAAAGTTTTGCATAGTCTGTAAACTCTTCTTCGGTATGTGTTTCATAGGGTTTGTCATTCTCTGCATTCTAAAAGCAGAATTGTTTTTTCTTTTATTTGGTATAACTGTAGGGATCTGAAGCACAACTTTTGAAAGTATGAAGTACAAAAATCTATTTATAGAAAAAAAAGATGAAATGAGTTTTCTGAATGATTTTGTATAACCCTGTAGTTACTTCTATAAGATAAGTGGTGGGTGTTATTGGGAAGTACATTGTCGGAACTCCACTTTTTGAAGATTTCATTTCTATATAAGAACATTTTAACAACATTTTTAAATACTTTCCGTACATCCATTTTTTATTACTTATTAACAAATGGCAAGTTATGTAAACAGCACAATAATATCCTGTAATTAAAACAATAAAGCAGTGTTTCCTACAAATAATTGAAAGAGGATGTGTAGTCTTGCCTGGTATATCAGAATTATTCCAGTTTAAGTATTATATGGCTTGGTATGTATTTTGCCTTTATTCAAAGCTTCTGTCTTATACTCTGCAGTTTGGAAGAATGGAAAGCAATGGGTATACATGGAAGGGGGAGACATGGTTGTTAACAGAGTACAATACAGTCCATTAATAAGAGAAGTGCTAAGGACAGTTTATTTGGAGAAGGGAGAGCAAAATCAGTTTTTCCACAGATGGCGCAAAGGTTTTAGAAACAGTGGATATGGTGGGGGCTATTTCTAATTGGTTGTTTGAACTATAGAAATGATGCTACTTAACTGGTTGTTATCCTGAAGAAGTCTAGTGCGGACTTGTGGATGAAAACACTTAATATATTCATATTTTCTTTGGGACGTGCTGTTGTTGGTAGTTTTCATTTTGGATATGGGGGGAGCTATAATTTGACATAGAGCTTAGTCTATGTTTTGGGGAAATGACATCTGTTAATCAGCACCAATCAATGCAAGGCCAAGAAAGAATACTAGCTATATGTGTGTGCTAAAAGGGGCCACAAAGGAAGAAAAGGACATTAAATTAGGAAGTAACTAGGAGCTCAGACAATAAGATATGGATGAGGAAAGTAATAAAAAAAGCAGCCCCAGTACTGGATTACGTAATTAAGGATTTTGCCTCACAGGGGTATGAAAATTATGCTAAAATGCCCAGGTCCATGTCATGTGCTCTGTATAGTTTTGAGGCCAGGCATGGAAAGAAGCCACAAAAGTAGTGTAGGAAGTGTAAGGACAGGTCACTAGACTTATAAAAGTCCCCTGAGAATCGTGTGAGAATGTTGCAGCCTATATGGCAGAGTAGATGTCAAACTGAAATGAAGACTCCCTGCTTATGACAAGGGTGGGATTGTAAAGGACTGCGCTATGAGAAAGGACTTGTCAGGAATAAACTCAACACTTTCATTAGAACCACTAATAAGAAGAAGCAGGAACACAAGGGAAGTTAAACCCAGCAGGTGGAAAGGGGTGGTTCTAACTCATGGACATTTAAGTGCAGTCTGAGTGAGTAGGGGGGTGTTTTTACTAATCCACTCATACTTATGTGCATACATAGCTTTAACAGTAAAATGCATTTTGAAACCCTAGTCAGCATTCTTTAAACACTCAGTTTGTGGAATTCAATGTTTCACATTAAAGCTTTAGTGTGTGTAAGCTATCTTTGTGTGTAACTGTCAGAGGAATGCTTTCCATTTTTTATTGTTATAGCTAATAATGCTGTTTTAAAAACAGAAGGCAGACTGAATTAGATTAAAACAAACAGGTATACTAACTGAAATGGAAGGATAATACAAAAGTACATTGTACTTTATAAAATTATATGGACTGACAAGGTTTCAAAATGAATGTGATGTTATAGGAAAAAAACAAACACCGTAATGGAAAACACAATCAGTCTACAGACAAGTTGAGAGTTTTTTCAAGACAGAATAAATTGAATTTCATCTTAGCTCTGATGCAATTTAGTTTATTTTGATCTCAGCAAAAACAGTTAACACATATATTACATTGATAGTGTTTTCTCATTTTGGATGTTTTTTTTAACTGTTTTATGGTTTACACGTGTTGGCTGTGGTGGAGGTTTGTTTCTTGAAAATGCTGTAGAATGAAATGGTTACAAAACAGCCGTTACATAAATCTCAAGAGTTCTCACTTATGAAGCAGATATGAAAAACCTGCACTTAAAAGTTATTCATTATTCATCCTTACTGCAGTAAAACCTCATGGTTGTAAAAGTACGGATTAATGTTCTTTGTTGACATTGATGTCCGAATGTTAAGTTACAGTGAGAAAATACAGAATGTGCATGTGTCAAGTTTATCACTTTCAAATGGGAAACCTTAATACAACTCTCTAAAGAATTTTACTTCACATAATGATATTGTAGAGGAACAAATGAACAAGTGATACAATTAGCAGCTCTGTCTACTAAAATTGTACTCTCATATTTTCAAAACCTGCTACTACTTGCACTTTCTCCTCAGAAATGTTAATAAATGTTTATGTAATGCCATTTGGTATGAAAACTCAAAAGACTTATTTTCAGAAGATGTATTACTGAGGTTTCATTTCAATATTGTCTACCTAACCAATAACTTGGAGAGAAGGACCATATTTACAAGTTACATACACTATCCTGATTTATTGTTTGAAAAGTTAACCTTGTTGTGATATAAGAACTCTGAAGGACAACAAATGAATGAATGAAATAAGAAATAAAAAAAATGTAAAGGGTATATCTTTCAGTGTTGTTATATCCATGTGACATTAGTCCATTAGAACTTAAGTGTTATATATAAAACTTAGAAGGCTAGCCTCTTAGAGTAATGACTTTCAGATGTGGAGAATTTAAAGCAGTAGAAACTAGAAACACACTGACATTTTCAATAAATTTACATATTAAGATTTAATTTTATGGATAGCTTTGTTTTGTGTCGTGTGTACTGTCTATAGCAAACTAATTTAGGTTATTTTGTTAAACTCTGTAAAATTCAATGTGGGTCTCGACTGCAAATTCATAACCAAAAACCACATTCAATGAGAATTACAAATAACATGTTTTTTTTTTGCAGGGGGCAATGCCCCTAATACCCATGCAGGAGAAACCATTTTACTATTATAATAATCTCCATCTGACCCGCGATCACATTTCCTCTTAAACTGTTTTTTATATTAATGATATACTCATGCTAATTTCTGAGAAATCCTTTATCAAACTTACAGAAGAAGTCCAATAAAACATTAAATACTAGCCAGATGGACCACCTGTAATCAATTCAAACATTAACATTTCCAAATAAGGTATTCTGCTCTTCAGGTCGATCACCACGGAATCCTGCTATTCAGGTCATTCACCACGGAATCATGCTTTTTGGGTCATTCACAGTGGAATCATGCTCTTCAAGTCATTCACCATGGAATCCTGCTCTTCAGGTCATTCACCATAGAATCCTGCTCTTCAGGTTGTTCACCACCATTGCTTCCTGATCATAAGGGGAAATACTTGAAAAGCTGCCCCCATCATAGTCAAAAGTCTACAGCAACACCCTCTTCCTTTTGGGAAACATCAGAAATATCTAGGACTCATTAGATTGTAACCTAATATTTAAGAAATGTCTCAAATCAACCTTTAATAAGGTGCTAGGACAACTGATGTCATGCTGCAAAATTTCACTCCTGCTCTCAACAGCAGCATGGAATGAAAAAAATGTGTTAATCCAAAAGTTAAGACAATGACCTTCCACTCATAACCTTCCATTATTACTTGTAATACTTCTCTGCATATGGCCACTTCAATTATTTATGTTGATCTGTCATTCAGATGTTGTGCTGTTTGGAAAATGTTGACTGTTATAGTATATGTGTACAATGTTACTTTTCTTTTGTAGAGCTGGGGTCATGCTAAAAGGGTAGAACAGATCAGATGATCAGCCTATCTACCTGGTAAATGAATTGAAATAAATAAAATGGCATATGAGTACAGGCTTAGGAGCCTTGACCGCTTTGGAGAAACTGGGGGACATAGTATGAATACATAAGACAAAAGAGTTGCATCATGGAGTTATGTTTTGTAAGAAGGGACATGATTACTAGATTATGACATGAAAGTTCAGCACAAATATTGCAAGTTAAAAAGGACAATAGATATCGGAACATCCGGGAAATTTAAAACACTTGGGAGGGCTAGAGCAAACAGAGGAGAAAGGGAAGAGGTTGCTGCCCTGGGGTAGCTGTGACACTCGAGCAGACCAGATGCTCACTTTGTTATATTGCGCTGTATTACATTACATTATATTTATGCTATATTATCTGTTATGTAATGTTATATTACATTATATTACAGTATGTCAAGTTGTTTTATGTTGTTATTTGTTATATTATGCTATGGCATGTTATATTATATGACATTTCTTTATGCTGTGCTGCATTAAGGTATGTTTTGTTGAGTTTTGTGTTGCACGTTGTGTTGTGTAATGCCATGCCATGTTGTGTTTATGCTTTAATGTCTTATGCTGTATTCTGTTGTTTCATGTCATGAGGAAGAGTTTTTATTATTATTATTATTATTATTGTTATTATTATTATTATTATTATTATTATTATTATTATTATTATTATTATTATTATTATTATTATATTATTATTATTATTATTATTATTATTATTATTATTATTATTATTATTATTATTATTATTATTATTATTATTATTATTATTATTATTATTATTATTATTATTATTATCTCAGATCCCTGAAGTAGCATTTATATCATTGTTTTATAGCTGTCATTTCCTTTTTGTTTGAGTGGGCTGATGCAAAACGATTAGATCTGCACCTAGCGCTAGCATCGTTTAGAAGGTCTCAATGAGAACATGTTATATCTAAAAGTGTGTAGCCATGTTTAGATGTGATTATTTTAAGATAGTTTGCAGAAAATTCATATTGAAATGTAGCATATAACCTTATTGTAAGTTACAGTTGTAAGATATGATATGGGGCCACACTCAGTGGGGTTTACCTTGGATAGGAATTCCATGTGAATGTACAATTCGTTTAAACCTAAAACCATTCTTGTGACACCAGAGCATCTGGGACCCTTAAAGACAGGTTTGGTAAAGTTATTCTGCGGTGCTGTCAAGCTGCATTCAGAACCAACCCAATGAATGAAGAGAAAGAGCTAAGAATGTGGTTCATGGTTCCCTCCCTGTGTTGCTAATAAGGGGAAGCACATCATAAGGGCCTTTATGCAACATGACGGTTGATACTGGTTAGGTGTGTGAAGAAGGGTACCCCATGCTGCTCACCTGGAAAGATTATTTCTCTGGCAGCAGATAAAACTGTAATTGAATCCACTGAGCAACTACATTTCACTTGACAAAAAGGAGACTGTTAGTCTGTAAAATTTTAGCAGTGATGGCAGGCAAAAATGATCTGAATAACATAAACATACACAGGCTGATTCAAGCTGTTAGAGAGTAGCGGTAAATGCCAAAAAATGCTTGGTGTAACACCAAGGGTGTGCAAAGAATAGATGACAGTGTCACCTTCGCACTATATGCTAGACAGGCCTGATCTGGAATGTTGTGCTCTGTCCCAGAAGATATACCGCAAGGGGAAATCTAGCTGAGAGTATGCAATGGAGGGATGTGAAGATGGTCGGATGATGGAGGAACCAGGAGAAGAAATGAAGGTTCAGACCACTAGGAATGGGTGCACTGGGAGAAGATAACAGGAGGAGAAGAGAAAGAAAGAGCGGGGAAGGAAGAGCGTAGCAGAGGAAAGGATGGAAGGAGAGGATAGAGAACACTAAAAGGGGAAAACAGGGAAGATGTGAGAGGAGGAGGAAGGGTGATGGAAATGGGATAAAATGGAAGGAGAGTAGAAGAATAGAGCATAGGAGGAAGAAGAAATATATCACTGACCAACCACATTATTAATGTCAGACAGATGATACAGTACCACAGAGGGGAAAAAAGTCAGGGGGTATTATGTGGCAAATAAAAAAAGGGAAATTAAAGTCTGTCAGTAAGGATTACTCTACAAAGAGTGTGGTGGTGCTCTGAGATACAGAAGTAGAAGATTTAGTGAAGCACAGATCCTAAAATAGGTTTATGAGTACCTGGACACACTGATGAAAACAAGGGGTTAAAACTAGGAGGTGGGTACACAGAATTAGCTATTAAACCTGTCCAGACTTTGAGGATAAGAGGCTTTGCTACATCTGCATCAGCACACAACTGAAGTGAAAAGCAGAATATGGTATTCAGAATTTCTGAACTACCAAAACTACTTGCGTCTGTCTTTGCACACTAACCAGCTAACACTAAGGTAATTTCAGCACCATGGCCAGCTACAGACTGAAAGTGTGGAAATGTGCAGGGCTGATTCCAAGATCCTGGGAGAGCTCAGCAATGGGGCTGTCCATGTGCTATACGTCCATCAAAACATACATATGTCTTTCTACTGACTTCTAGATTCTCAAACTGGGCGTTTGTATGTCATCTCATCCCAAAGTGATCACCTAAAGTCATGACAATCATGCTTATATCTTGTGACTTATGACTAATACTAATTATACCACACAGTCTCTTCGGTTTGTACTTCAGCTCCACTGCCATATTTCTTGATCTTTTCTTTTTGATGTGTTGTAAATACCTCCCTGGGCATATATTTTGCACAGGTATAAGTAGGAAATGTTAAGGGGTACTCCCATGTTCTGAGGGATGCTGCATAACATATTTGCCTTCATAGTACTGATACCTTTCTAGCAATGTAGGCAGCAGGAATTGTGGATATATTGTTCAGACCATCATGAATGGCACTATGAATTGCTTCTTGAATTTATTGTACATTAATGAATATTAAATATATTTAGTCAGACAGTCTGCCTTCTACGTGCCCACTATCAACTGCCATGCTGTCATACTCTGTGTCCCTACCTCAGCAGTTTGATACATAGGAATTAGCAGTATTATGACATCAGCAGTTCATTCCAAGGGAATGAACCTCAGAGATGAAGGACTTATCACTATTCTCATACAATGTACGAAGCATTTCTATGCAAAGTAATTCCATGGCCTCTGTTGGAGTTTTGGTCAAAGCATACGCTGTCTTGCAGAAAGCTTTGCAATGAGAAAGTCTGGCTAACTCTGTTGGCTCTAGAGACAAGAGCATTCCCAGAGTCTCTGTATCAGCACAGAGATAAGTACATGCTCATTCATTCCAAAGCACATCCAGCCTGTTTACAGGTCCTAGTCTGACATTGCCTATTTTATGTGCAGATATTGCAATATGCATAATGACAATTCACTAGTTTGCCTGCCTTCCTTTGCACTAACAACTAGTAGAAAAACTAGCTGATATCACAAGGCCACGTTTGTATGAACCTTGTTAATAGTGTGTTTTGTAATGTTTACTCTGCTTTAACACTTAACTGAGAAGGATTGTAATGTACTTCATGTGCTCGACCTCTTCAGTTATTATTTAATGAAATATACAGCACTTCATCAAATACAACAATTGGTTTACCATCAAAATGTTGATTGCACTTCACCACTTATTCACACAGTCAAAATTATTATGTGAAATCCGTAATGCCAAAATGTTCAAATGCCAAAAAGACCCGAATGTCAACATTTCTGACCACTCTACACCTAAACATAATTGCTAACATGGGTCAAAAAGGAGGAGAGATTTTACAGCGCAGTGGTGCAGCGGTAGCATTGTTGCCTCACAGCAAGAGGTTCTCTGGTTCGATTCTCAGCTGAGGTGCCTTCTGTGTGGAGTCTGCATGTCCTCCCTGCATTCGTGTGGGTTTCCTCCCACATCACAAAGACATGCATCTGGAGCATTTCTCCCCGGGCCTCTGCTGAAAATTGGCTTTGTTCCAAGTCAGACTTTCCCGGTTAACAAATGTTAAATAAATAAATAAAATAAATAAATAAAAAGTTTGGAATATCGGTGTTCGACTTTTTCAGCATTTGAAGTTTGGACTTCACGTATGTGGATTTGATGATGTTTCATTCAACATTATCATGGTAAACCACAACAATCATAGGTTCATAGGTATAAACTAAGCCAATGACCACTAAGGACTTTATAAGCCTAGCCATGAAATTCAACCCAATTGTATCTCTATGCATCATGGGTATTTACTAGGAGGGAGTATATTATTTAGGAAGTTTATAGAGGTTATGTGGGGGGGGTATGATTGTTTGGGCATTACTGTCTGCCTCTCTGTCTTTCACAGATTTGTGTGCCAGACGCAGGAGTGAATTTCCAGTTTCGCATCCATTGATCAAAATTACACTTACATAGGTTTAGGGATGTACCCTTCTTCACATGGATGGGGAGCCTGTTCTAGAGCATGAGAATTCTCTGGGACACATATCTGTCTCACCAACATGTCTTATTTATGTTCCAAACAAAACTGAAATCTTTGGATCTAGGTGGTTCTAATGCTGTTCATTTAGGGGAGGTGCTAAAGCTTCATCACAGCTGGATGCGAGAATGCCTTGTATGTCAAGCATAGATCACCCTCAGTAACCTGTGGAAGACAGATTATAGAGGTAATAAGGCTTTAAGGTGATCTGTGTAAGACAATGTCTTTATACCATGGATTCTTCTACTAAGGAGTCTTTGTGGGTGTTCCAGCTGTTCCATATGTTTGGCCAGAAGGGGGCATTATACTCAATGATGGGTCTGATAAGTGCAGAACTAAATTGCACTGTGACTTCCTTGGACCAGGATGCCATACCCTTACTTATAAGTTGAGCAACATAAAATTATTTTCTTACTACCTTGGCCACATATTGCACAGAGCCTAGATTACTATCTACATATTTTCCCAGATCCCTGACTACTGGGTCAACTCTTAGTGGTGTCTTATCAATGGAGTAATTATCCTGGGTGGTAGTTTTCCAAAAAGACACTATAATGCATTTCTTGGTATTGCGTTTTAGTGCATGACTTTGGCACTTGTCATTGGTCTATGTTAGACCCTCTTGTAAGAAGTCAGAATCATGGGGGGAATCTATGATAGTTCCTAATTTGCAGTCATCTACAAGCTTGGTCAGCCAAAGCACCGACAATAGCTTTTACCTCCAAGAAGTAGAAGCCAAACAGAAGTGGTTCCAGCATAGAGCTCTGAGGTACCATGCTGGTGACTGGTCTCTTATTAGAGGTGGTATCACCAGTTCCGACTTCCTGAGTCCTGTCTGTGAGCCAGCTGACAATAAAGTGAGTTATGTAGGGGTTTATCCCCAGTTTGGTGAGTTTGTTAACTATGCCCAAAAGGGGTATTGTATTAAATGTTTTAGCCAGGTCCAGTTAGGGGGTATGCACCATTTCCCCTTCATTTATTGCCTTGGTGATCTTCTCAAAGAAGTCCACCAGGTTTAGTAGGGATAATCTTC
Organism: Protopterus annectens; assembly: GCF_019279795.1. NCBI lineage: Eukaryota > Metazoa > Chordata > Ceratodontiformes > Protopteridae > Protopterus > Protopterus annectens. The sequence continues at coordinate 1,271,306,086 of NC_056747.1, forward strand.
CCTTGGAAAGCCAAACTTGGTTGGGTCCAATGTCTGTAGATTGCCAATGTCCTTGTCGATCATTTCCAAGATAATTCATTCCATGCTTTGCATATTAGAATAGCCAGACTAATAAGTCTGTAGTTTCTGGGTTCATTTGATGGTCCACACTTGTGAAGTGGGATAACAATTGCAGCCCTCGATTCCTGTGGTACAAACCCTGTTTTGAGGCTATAGTTGAAAAGTGACTCAAGTGGTCTTGATAGGTCATGTTTCAAGCTATTTAGGAGAAATCAAATGCCATCATGAAAGTACCAAACAGAGAAAATTATAAAACAATTAAGACAAGAAGTGTCACTATTTCAAGAGTATAGAAGAGGGAACAGATCCATAAAAATACTCAGGAAGATAGAGTGATAAAAGCAATGCACAGTATCAGAAAAGATCAGGATCTATTGTGCACTATTGCAAATAATAAAAGAAAAATAGCACAGGCAGGAAAACTTAGAAGATATGCAGAAGAAAAAGTAGAAAATAATCAATTTATTCATGACCCAAAAAAGTTTTATAGCAAATTGAGAAATAAGGCAAAAGGAATTGAAACACCGCCAAAAAAAGAAACAATGGATACACGTTGGAGAAATATTTATGAAAAGCCTGTGGAATATAACAAAGATGCTAAATGGATTGGAGAAATGAAAGAAAGAATAAGAAGTTCAAATGTACAGGATATGACATGGGATGAAGTAACGATCAGAGAGATTGAAACAAAGTTAAGAAAAGCTCCTAATTGGAAAACCCCAGGCCCATCTGCAGTACCTAACTTCTGGTTAACAATATTAACATCTTTACATGAAGATTTAGACATGAGTAAGAACTATTTATGTGTGCATTCTGAGCAGACATCAGCCTTGTTAACAAAAGGAAAAATAATACTCCTACTTAAACCTACAAGCTATCCTAAACACTATAGACCAATAACTTTAGCTTCTGACAACATATAAACTGTGTACACTGGAATTGATGCCAACAGAGTTTATAGTAATTTAGAAGAAAACTCAACCATGGCAATAGAACAAAAGGATAATAAAAGAAAGTCACATGGAACAAAGGATCATTTGTTGTTAAAGTCATAACAGAAAACTGTAAAAAGGGGAAGAATCTAAGTATAGCATCAATTGACTACAAAAAAATCATTTGACAATATCCCACATTCATGGATAAAAAGAGTACTTAAAATGTATAAGATACACCCTACACTGATTGATTACATTACAACCATGAAACAATGGCAAACCACTTTGCAGTTAAGCAATGATAAAGAACACATTTTTATTTCAGGGATAAAAATTCAAAGGGGATATTCCAGGGTGACTCTCTGTCACCACTGCTCTTTTGTCTTGCCCTTAACCCATTAAGTTGTCCACTTAATTTAGGTCATAGCTACAATGTGACTCTTAGAAAACAACAAAGTATAAAGACTTCTCATCTTCTTTTTGCAGATGATTTAAAACTGTATAGTTCATCTGATGAGGAACTGAAAGCACAACTGCAAGTAGACAAAACTTTTTCAGATGATATTTGGTCTTGATGAATGTGTAAAAGCAACCTTTAAAGCAGAAAAGCTGTAGCACCAAGAAAACATCAGTTTGGGACAGGAATGTGATATAAAAGAATATGAGCAAGAGGGAGTGTATAAATATTTGGAAACTGATGAAGGATCAACAATAAAACATAAATGAGAATACAACTTGGTAAGGAATGCTTTAGAAGACTTAAATTAATACCAAACACAGCACTGACATCTAGGGACAAAGTCCAAGCTATAAACTAATTTGCTCTTCCTGTCCTAACTTACAGTGATTGATTGGCCCCAAAAGGTGTTGGATAGGTTAGATAGGAAAACAAGAAGGATGCTTCATGCTCATCAAATGATGTATAAAAATCAGTGCATGTCAAGATTATATATTCCCTGTTCTGAAGGAGGGATGGGCCTCCTTGAAATTGATTACATGTACAGATCTGCAATTGTGGGACTACATGCATATCTGCTGATCTCACAAGCTCCAAACAAAGTGAAAGGTTTGAAACATGAGGAGAATAAGTCTAAGATGACTTCCATAGGAATGGAAGTTAAACCAGAAGGAGATAAAAATCAGGCAGCAACTGAATGTGCAAAAAAAAAAAAAAAACAACAAAATAAAGAATATAAGGTGAAGGATCAGATGAAAAAGCAAAAAATGTTTAAAATGCATAAATATAGTCCCAAGTATAGAAAACTCTTGGAACAACCTCATGTTGATCAGGATCAAATGCAGGAATGGTTAAGGAGAGGTGAATATAAACCAAAAGACAAAAGGTTAATATTGGCGTACCATGATAGTGAACTACATACACGCTGGTATACAAAATCCATTGAGCATGTGGGAGAAACAGACAAATGTAGGTTTTGCAAAACAGGATTGGAAACAATTGCACATCTTATTGCTGGTTGTGATGTACTAATTGCAGAAGGACTGTGTACTGAAAGGCATAACAATGTGGCAAGACTGTTGCTTTGGGGATTGTGCAAACATTATAATACTGATTTAGTTGAAAAACACTGGACACCTGAGCCACAAAGCATCACAGAAAATGATGAAGTTAATATCACATGGGATCACCCATTACCAACAGTTCAAAAAATTAGAAGCAAGAAAACCAGATATAGTAGTCCATGTAAAGAAGACAAAAGTAGCATTGATCATTGAAATTGCTACACCCTGTATGTAAGACACTACAGTGTCTTACATACAGACAGATATAAAGTCATAAAATACCAAGATTTACAGGCAGAAACAAGGACAATGTGGAAGAAGGATACCCAAACATTTCTAGTAGTAGTAGGAGAAATAGGTCTTATAAAATATAATTTACAGTCGTTCTTAGATATGTTACTAACACATGTAACTCCATACGAATTGCAGAAGGCGCTGTTACTGGACACATTGCAGATGCTGCAAAGAGCACTTCTGGCTAACATCAAAGATTGAAACAATACTAATTTCATGAACTTTAAGAATACTTTGACTTATGAATGCGGTCTATTCCCATCATGGTTATTAGAAACCCAAAGGACTTGGGATAATTAAAAAGAGAGATACCCAGGATATTGTTGGGGTCCATTGAGGCTGTGTTCTTTGGCTTTAGACAGTGCTGCCAGGACCTTCTCCCTGTTAATAGTTTGAGGGTTACTATAGTAAGCATTTCATGGAGGAAGACAGGAGGGAGTGGGAGATTAAGTCTGAGCTGAATTTGTCATCCAACAAATTCACTATGTTGCTGTGCTTAGTGAAGTTGGTACCACTGACCGCCAGATTGGCACACTAATTTGGGCTGCCTTTGAGGTTTCAGACATAGCTGTAGATGGTCCTCTTAGTTTACTGGTTAGTTTCATTAGAGAGCTCCTATCATTATGGTAGTTTCCTTTAGTTATATACCCTATTAAGGTAGGACCAGTTGGGTATGTTTTTACTTTGTTTTGGGTTTACTTCTAGTACGTACAACAGCCTCTGTACAACCTTTTACATAGTTTTACAGGGTCTCTGTGAACAATTCCAAATACGTTTTTGTGAACTCTTGGTTGGGAGGGGCACTGACTTTTGATAAGCTATCGCTTAAAAGGGTGTAGTTTACTTTGGAATCATTCCTTACTGTTACGGGGTTTGCCAGAGTTATTCTCTGTTTCAAAGGAGACAACTTTATGGTCTGTCTTCACCAGTGAGGATGTGACAATGGGGATGGGGGCAGGGTTGCAGAGCTCTCCCATATTGTTGAGTACCAGATCCAGTATGTTTGAATCTCTTGTAGCCGTGCACATTAACTGGTCAAGGTTATTTTTGTTACTAAAGTACAGGAATCATTGTGCCTGTGAGTATGAGGCAGTGTACATTTCCCTGTGTATAGAGGGGTACTTAAATTCTCCCATGAATAGGATATTGAGGTTTAATGGTGACTGTGTCATATAGGTCTAGGTATGAGCTATGGGATACTAGGAACATAGGTTTTGTCAGTTTGATATTGCTGAAAGACTCTAAGGGATGCATAAAGTTTTAGCCAGTATTTGGAAGCCTAGGGAAGACAGGTGCAGGCTATCCTTTGCAAAGCAACATGGTCTGTTAACAATGTCCCCCAGTGCTAATAAATATTCAGTCTCCCTGTATATGACAGTTAAGTCTACATAATTATAAAAAACACTTTCTTAAAACAGAAACTATTTCATAAAACATGAAGCGGAGTCATGTCAGAATATTTATTACAAGCAATAAAACCACAACAATTTCAACAGTACAGACTATATTTCACACAATGCTAACCCAAATCCTAAACCTATGTCTAATTTTGACCCTAACACTTAAATTAAACCTAACCCTGTAGCTACATTTTCAAGTATAACTTTAAATTCAATGACTTTTTATTACATATCATACAGAAGAACATTGAATGAACTGGCCTTCTTTTTGTGTGACCTTCAGTCAAACAGTGTTGATAGAATGGCTGGTACAAAATTAACTGTTCTGTTATCCATTTGGCCACAAATATAGATCTATGTGAGTCCTCTCCTGTTACGTTCAGGTATTACTATTTAAGGTCTGTCGCATTTCTTACATTATAGGTGAAGACATTAATCAGTGGAAGGTTAGCTGTGAAAAAATCTCCTTGGGAATGTGTCTCTAGCTAACTGGTTGTCTTCAAGTAATGAAATGCAGAAAAAAGAACAATTATGACCAGAAGTGTGTGAAGAAATTTGATTCGCAAATTGATCTAGGAATGCCAGGACTTCTCTTCATCCAAGTCAGTGATTGCTAGCATGGATAGGATGGAAACAGAAAAGCTTCAAAGAAAAAAAAAAGTATAAATTACAAACTTAATTATCCTTTTTAAATAGAGAACAGTGTCATATAATCCTTCCCCTAAATAGTGCATAAATAAAATAATGTCACTATAGGATTTATGCGCTGGTGAAAAACATTTGTGCACAATCACATCCATAAGGATTATAAGCGTAGTGAATAATCGCCGAGATATAAGGAAACTTCTCAATTTCATTATCCACAAGTTATGCTATTCAGTATTTCCTTATTATCTGTCTCTTGGTTACAGATTATGTAGTTTTGCCTCCCATGTGACCTGCTGCACAATCTCCACGAAAAGGTACAGTAACACATTCAAACTGTTGTCAGTGTTTAAGACACTGATGTGCAAATCTGGACACATGACTATGAATGTGGGCTACTCTGACTGCAAAGTGTGTTACCTGGAACGATACATTCAGCTTCCTTTAACTCACAAGTCATCCCTAGAAAGATTAAAGTGTCCTTTTCTTGAGGTATGTAGTTGGAAAAAAATCAATTAATTCTGACTTCTTTGTCTAGATTTCATTCTAAACAGTTGGATATGTAGACAACATATACATTTATGTTAATATCACCCCTACTGTATTAAGCAACATCTCTTAACTTGCAAAACAGTGCAAATACATCAACAAGCACTGGATAAGCCACCGTAAAACAGCCATCTAGTGATGAGTTAATGATTAACTTAAGTATAAAACTATTGCGAAACACCAACCCTTTTATTCTCCTATAGGGAACCACACAAGGGAGCATTCCAGGCACTTGAGTTCCAGGTGCTTGAATTTCAGGCACTTGAGTTCCAGGCGCTTGAGTTCCAGGCGCTTGAAAAGCAGGGATTCAAGCACATTGTACATCATCTAGGCTCTACTCATGCTTGTACTTGAACATGAGTTCAGGCAAACAACCATGTGGAGGGAGGGGGACATGTAGCTAAAGGGGGCCATATGCAGGGAGGGGGCCATGTGGAGGGAGTGGGTCATGTGGAGGGAGTGGGTCATGTGGAGGAGGTGTGGGACATGTAGAGGGAGGGGGCCAAGTGGAGGGAAGGGGACTTGTGGAGAGAGGGGGCCATGTCAAGGGAGGAGGTCATGTAGAGAGAGAGGAGGCCATGTGGAGGGATGGGGCATGTGGATGGAGGGAGGAGGCCATGTGGAGGGAGAGGAACATGTGGAAGGAAGGTATTTCAAGTTTATGGAGGGAAGAGAATTTTGGAGTAAGTGAGAGGGAACAGAGTTTTACGGTTAGGGAGCAGGAGGGGTGGGGAGTTTTAGGGGATGAGTAAGAGAACAATTGGGGAATTTAGGTTTAAGGAGGGTAATTGGAGTTCTGGGTTTAGGACACAGTCAGAGAAGTTAGGGTTAGAGAGATGAAGTGGAGGTTTTGGATAAGGGAGCACGGATTTGAGCTGTGAACTGGGTGGGAAGTTTAAGGTTAGAGATTAGGTTGTAGGGCTACACAGTTTTGAAGGGTCAAGTGTGAGGAAGGTATGTAGAAATGGGAGATCGAGCTAGTGTGATTTGCAGCCAATGGCAACGAGCAGGTGTGTCACAAGCTGCTAGCAGGTGAGCACTTGTAATAGAGCCACATGTACCCATGGAAACAAAACAGTTAAGTAATTTCTGGAGGCTGAACGAAATGTAGAAGGATTTTAAATATTTCTAAAACAGTGATAGATACCTCACAGGTAAGGAAAACAATTCCCCAAATTCTTCCCTAATTAATAAAAGTCAAAGTTTAGAGTACTCCATGAATGGAGCACATCTTCTGAAATGAAATTATTTAATTCTCATATTTTACAAGAGTTAAATTCCTGAGCTGTCTGTTCAAAAAGATTAAACTTTGGTTTCAGAAACAACAGCACTTAAAATTGTTTCATAAACTATCAGCTAACCTAGACGTCCTTCAAAAGCCCTTCCAAGACTGTTTTCTAGTAGCATTTTCCTAGCAGGGCAGACATATGTTAGAAAAACTCAGTGAAAGTGTATGCCTACCAGGATCTCAGCACTATGAAGGGAGCAGACATTTGCTATGTAGTAGCAGAGGGCACCATGTGTGATAACAAGATAGAACTCTTTCATCAACCCTGAGGTGCTTACCTTCCAGAAGGGTACCCACTTCTCTTCACATTGTATTTCTTGCATCAATTTCTTAATTAACTCCTTCCAGAAAAGATGCATTCTCCAGAACAAAAGCCTATCCTGTTTTCCAGCTCAACAACTTATATATTTGTTGACATGGTTAGCTACGTGTTGCCTCCCTTTGACTTTCAGCACCATCTCCTGTATCCATATTTGTTCTCAAAACTGCTAACATTACAAAGTCTTGTAACTCCAGATGAAACAGTGGGTTCCCTGTCTCTGTACAATTCATAAATAAACAGAGAATTCTCACAAAATACATACAGCCCTGTTACTGTTCCTCCTTTTTATTCTTACCTGTACGGTCATTGTTCTCTTTTACCTTGAAAATCCTTCCTTCATATTAGTCTACAAATGATAGCTCTTCCCGATGCTTTTCCTTCAGAATAACCATTTTCCCTTTTGGCTTTATTCCTGTACCACTCTGTATGCTGATATTGTTAGACTGTACAGTTTCATTTAGTCTGTGAATTTTGTTTGTTTCACTGCTCTGTTTCCACACTATACTATGTCACTGTGGAAATCTTGATGACTTAACCACTGATATAAACTTAACTATGATGGATGTGTACATGGTAATAACAAATGTATATTTGAGATTTAGACAATATTTATCAGTGGTAAACCATGTATGATACCGGATGTAGCCGGAAATGCTCAATCAAGTGTTGTGAGAGAAAAAAGGATGGTAATGCTTCTTACAGAATTGCATTTCCTCTGACTATTTTAAGAAATATATTTAACTTAATTTGGTAAGTGTACAGTTTTCAAGGCTGATTTGTTTACGGTGTGCTATATTGTACTGTGGTTAATTGATTCCCCCATCTCAGAAGTCCATTTTTGATTCCTAACCTTAACTTTAGTGGATGAGGCGGTCCACGTCTGGCATTAGTGAATATTTCTAAATAAATGCTATATACCTATAATTCATAAAGCAACACCAAGAATGAGGAATATCGATGCCATGAACTTTTCCTATGCCCTGGCTAAGAAACATGCCCTGAGTTAGTAATAAGTTCCATTCCTACTGCAGTATTAAAACCCTTAAACAAATGGAAATGTAAACCAGGGTGTAATGTGTAGACCTGATATACTACTGCTAGTTCATCTGCTGAGTACCATTAGAAGCTCAGCATTTACAAACTGGTCCTGTTTTAAATCTGTTTTTCCCATGATTGTGTGTGGTTTACTACTTCTGTACAATTAAAAATATAAGACCAGTCAAGGTAACCTAAAATAGAAAAAAGGAGACCTGTTAATGGCTCTTTAAAATATCCTTTATCTATATCTGGTTCCAGTGACAATTTTATGAACAGCAAAGTTTCCTGTTTATGCTCTTTATCTATGAAGTACTGTGTTCAAATTTAAGAGAACAGATGATCAAACTGTTACTTTGTGGCCGCTAATTCAGTTAGACCTTCTGTTCAAACATCTCCAATGTCCCTTCTTTCTCAAAACAAGGATTTCCCATCATCTATCCATCGATCTACTGTGTCCACCCACAAAATGTGGTGATTGTTGATTCCTCAGCATTCAAAAGTGAATCACCTATACAAATACTATAACTGCCCCAGTAGAAAAGGTCCTATTTTCAGACTATACAGTTATTTTCAGTTTCTCATAACACTTATCTTCTGGCCAGCCGGTGAAATTTCTTTTTGTTCTTGAACTGATAAGTAATGACATTTGTGCAATTACTACATCACCGTCTGTCCCACTTCCGAGGAACTATGGTCTTAGATGGAAGACAGAGTCCCTATCTAGAATAATTTCACTGTAGAGCAGTAATTGTCTTTTGTCTGTTATTACCCTTTCAGGCCACCTTGAGTCAGGAGAAGCATAGTGACTCTGTGGTTAAATCCCTGCCTCATGATTCCAAGGCCAAGGGTTCACTCCTAACTTCTTATCACTGTGAGTGTGGAGTTGTGGCATGTTCTTCTCATGTCTTTGTAGCTATGCTTTGTGTACTCTAGTTTTCACCTTGCAGCAATGGCTACATTTACACTTGCCCTTGTAACCAAGGTCAAATGTGAACAGGATCTGAGATAAATTACTTCACTTATCTAGTTAACACACAAAAAATACATTTAAAATTTTGCACTAAAATTACCCCCATGGCACAGACTACCCCAGGAGGCACCCATTTCTTTCTTCTTCTGTGGGCAGACTCTGCTCTTGTGTGTGCCACAGTCATTGTCCATGTAGTTCCAACTGTGCAACAATCAGTCTCTCATCTAGATTTTACACCTGTCTTAGACAATTGTTTTTATATTCACTGGGCACCATCCAAAAATCACAATGTTTTTATTTATATCACCATGAGCATTGTACCGATATCTTTAATGATGAATTTGAGTTGGACTCCTTAAATGTAAATGTATACATGAATTCAGTGAAACTACTAGTTAATTCAATGTAATGTACAGTATATTAAAAACTGTTTCCCAAAATGACTCCATGGAATGTTTAATCTGGAACTACAATGCAGTGTCCTTCGATATGTATAAGCCTTACAAAGAAATATGCAACCACATGTCACGTGCAGAATAGTCTGCATTTGTTCTCATTTTCAGTTAAGAAATGTTTGTGCTTCTATTCTCTGCCTTTGATCACTCTTAAATTCAAAGATTCAAAACTGCTATTTTCTTTTAGAATTGATCATAAAGGTATTGCTTCCATTGCCTAAGTGTTTTACCATGACTAGAAAGAAATGCTTTTACAACTGATGTTAAAATTGTTAGACTCTTATCATCCCCCACAGAAAAACAACCGATTAAAAAATTACTCTGCCTTTATTCGCTGTAAGTGCTACACTAATAACGTTGAATTATTTAGACAGACATAAATGCCATTAATAAAAATGTAATGTAAAATGAAGACATACAGAGGTACCTTGTCTCTTTCATTCTCTCTTATTAAAGTGGGTACTGTCACTCACTGCTAACTCACTGGGTAATTAGAATATTCTGTGCACCATACCAAAACTGAGATGTGTGTGCAAGAAGTTGTGAATGAATGCCAGGACGGAAAACAATCCCACTTCTTGTCATTTTTTCCATCTATGCATAAATCTAGAATAACGTACAACTGAATCTGGCATTTCTGTGTACTAAACATAATTAGTTTGATTTTTTAATATTATATTATATATAACAACCCAGTCTGCATCACATCAAACACAAATATGGTTATTTTTTCTTACTAAATTGTTTCCTGTACATCTGATGGAATCCTAAGGACAACAGGCTCCAACATACAAAACTAGAAAATTCCAGAGAAATATTACCTTATAAAAAAAGTGGGAAGTGAGCTGTACAGCTTAATCACTTGGCGTATATCTGTTCTGATTATATAAATGATGTTTGCAGTAGCACGGAACAATGATATACTCTTGTGTACCATGCAGTAGTTGTGAGTTGGGCGGTAGACATTGTTTTCTTTGCGGGTGACTTCATACTGCCCTATGACACTGTAACTTGTCCTACTGGAGAGTGGGCAGGCTGGCCCTCAGTTGTGGCCCGTAGCTGAAGTGCAGCTGTCTTATAAGTGTGTGGGGCATCACATTAGTCATCAGTAACCCTGAGTACTATATTTCTACAATCACTCTAGTATATCACACATCATTGCAGCAACACATGCTTGGTATATACCATGCACAGTTCTGGGTCACAATTTCTAGCTTTAGGTACCATGCATTGAACTTTCTTTTCTCCATTAAACTGTCCCCACTAAATCTGTAATTATCTAGGAAATACTCTTCATTGTTCATAATTTATATTCATATTTTTACCTACCACTTCAAGACCTATTGCTGCTTTTCTTCCATAAAGAAGACCTCATTCCCTGCCAATTGCAGCCATGTAAACTATGGCCACATTTTCCAGTACTACTCCTTTATGTGGGACAGCACATAGATGAGTGGTCCTCTTTTTCACAGCAGGACTTTAGTGATGATGGTGAAGTCCACTAAGAGACCATTCATAACAAGCAGTGTCTGTAAAGGATTATACTGACTCTCTCCAGGAGTAGATATGCTTTAAAGACCCCACAATGAAGTAATTGTGTGCTACTGACCTGAGCAAAGGTAGAAATGCCATCCAGCTCTTTTCGTTTATTCTCTGGTTACACAATTAATTAATTTTTTTAAGGTCTATATGGAAGCTGAGCTCTGTTCCGGCACTCGGTGGGCACGAAGTAGAGAAATTATCCCATAAAAGGTGCCATTCCATCATACTAGCATTACCAAATAATTCATACTTTCTATTCATTATTTACTTTTCTGGTTTCAAAGAAAAAAGTGGGTTCAAAGGAAAGGCCATGTGAAAAAGATGTAGAGTTGGTCACTTTGTCAACTGTTATGCCATTTTCTGTGTCATTTCAAGGAAAAAAACATTCAATAACTGGGTTCCATTCTAGCAGTATAAGGGGTGTCTCAGAAATGACAAAAATAATTAAGATATGAAGTGAGTACAGCCCCTGATGGGCACAGCCCCCTGATGGGTACAGCTCCTTGATGAAGACAGCCCCCTAATGGATGCGGCCCCCTGATGAACACAGCCCCCTGATGGACACAGCTGATAATGAATGCAGCCACAATCCCCCTGAGGGACACAGCCACTGATGAACAAATGCAGCCCCTGGATGAACACAGCCCCCTGATGGACACACCCCTCTGATGGACACAGCCCCCTGATGGGCACAGCCCCCTGATGGATACAGCCCTGAGCTCAGAGATGATAAAAATAATTAGGATATGAAGTTGGCACAGCCCCCTGATGGACACAGTATCCTAATGGGCACAGCCCCCTGATGAACACAGTCCCCTGATGGAGGTGTATATCCTTTGCCCCGCCTCCTCCCTAGCACTCATTTTTTTTCCAGTCCAGTCTTTTTTTTTCTGCTTGGTTAGTTTGTTTGCTTTAAAACAATATCCTTTGAATGGAAATTGCAGTTAACTGGGTTACGTTTTGTAAATTGTGCCATTCTTAGAGATAGTCAGGTACACATCATACAAATTCTTAGTTAACAATACAAAATAAATCTAGGAACAGCAGTGTGTAGTTTTACTTTTCTCCAAATTACATACTGATTGAAGTTTTCACTCTGTTACCTTCTGAAATAATTGAATAAATTGCCACTCATCCATGTTACTGCCTAGTAAAAGTCATAGAGAAAAAGCAAGGAAGAATAATGGAACACATTACAAATGTGTGTGTGTGTGTGTGTGTGTGTGTGTGTGTGTGTGTGTGTGTGTGTGTGTGTGTGTGTGTGTGTGTGTGTGTGTGTGTGTGTGTGTGTGTTTGACAGATGTTGCCCCCATGTGCCATGGTGTCACTATGGCTTTGGAAATGATCATATTTGAAACTGGTATTTGCATTTTTTAGTGTTTCACTTAGCACTAACAAATATTTTGGCAGATATGGGAATCCTTTTCACTTCAGCTGAACCCATCACCTCCTGTGAAAGGTTGAAGCTATTCTGCTGGAGCTGGATTGTTAGTTTATATTACTTAGGTTGTACTTTCTATTCCATAAAAATGTTGCTGACCTCACTAAGAAGGATTTACTTTAGTGTTGTACTTTTAATTCTCTATACATATTTATTCAGTGTCCTCACCAAAAAAGATGCTGCATCTATTAACTAAACATGCCTAACAGATACAAACGCCTTCTGAAAGCTGAAAAGGCAAAAGAGAGGGGCGATAATGGTATATTATGGCATTTGGAAGGAAAATGCAGCATGTCTGCCTTGAAAACATTTTTTTTTAATAGGGAGAGTGGTAGGTCCTGGAATGTATTGCTTGGAATATATTACTTTGTAAGTCATAAGAGGGGTTCTCAGTAGATTAGGAAAAAGTAAGGTAAGTATGCAGGAAGATTAAATCAGGGCCACATGAGGGCAGGAAGATTAAATCAGGGCCACATGAGGGCAGGAAGATTAAATCAGGGCCACATGAGGGCTTGCTGCAATTGCCGCTACCCTTATTGCTCTGGGTTCTTATCCATCACCAGCTTCAAATGTTGTCACAGCTGAAACTTGCAGTGCAGTGTACAATCTTCAATACTGTAACACATGCAGGAATGTTGTTTTAGAACATGGACAGCGCAACAAGCAGACCCAATCAGTAGTGACACTTTCAAGCACATCCAGTACTGCTTCCATCTCTATCCTGCTTATAACAGCATCATAAACAAGAGTATACCAAAAGATAGCAGTTTCTACACAAAGGCATATTACCAGGTGAAATGTACTTGTGAATTACAGCCAGTAATTCAATAAGTACTGTTCAAGTATTCCACGCCTTTGAAATGTGCAAAATATAATTAATTGTAAACACTGATTCTCTGTTTTATTCACTTTTCCATTTTCTTTCATTTTCAGACAATTTCAGTATTTTTCCTTCACTGCACACAAGATACTGAATCTTTTGTTTGCTATACCAGCTCCTTTTATGATTTATGAGCTGAGTGGTAAAACACGTTAATTGCCAGCTAATGTTAAGGAGCAAATAATTATCCACTGATATTGTTTTACAGTCTGAAATGTAGAAATCATTGGCACTTATTTGACTTAAGATGTCAGCGAGAAATGTGTAAAAGCTTTTTATAGACTACTTTATGCATAAAAAGCAGCAAATGCTTACCCAGACACCTCTTTATGTCTATTCTACTCCCAGCAGCAACAGCTTATAGTATACATTTTTCATAATCAAAAGACTTAGGAATGTAGTTTCTTGCCTGTAATAATATTAGATGGTTAGACCAGTTGATTAGGTATACACTAATCTGTTATTTTTCATGTTTTCTTTCATGTTCCTCTATCTTTCTTTCTCTCCCACCTCCCTCCATTCTTTCGTTCTTTCTTTTCTTTAATTTCATTAGCAGGTGCATCTGTTACGAAACGGATGGTAACACATTAACATTGTCTTTCAAACGCACTTGTGAATATGTTGAAGGGGCTTAACAAATTGGTGCTACAGTAACTTTTATTACTTTTTCACAAGCCTTTCAAGTAAAACCTCAAATAAAATCTGCAGGAGCCACATTCAGAAAAATATTAATCAAAAAAGAAACAAGTGGAATGAGGTTCCGAGGCTATTTAAATTCAATGCCAGTTTCTCTTGTTCCATTTTGTACAGAGCTGACCAGGAATTCTTGCTTCCTGAATGTTCTGTTATAGAATCTTCCTGAATATTCTGCTGTAGAATCAGACTTGAGTGACACATTATTGTAAGAAAATATCTAAATAAACACAGTTCACTGCTTTAGCTCTCTTTCAGTTTTACACAAAACTGGAGTCCATTCTAAATAGTTTTAACACACAGTAATTGGCAATCTGAGCTTAAACTGCTTTAGTTTTGTGGACAGTAAAATGGCTTTTCATGTTGACTTTTTAACAAGGATTCACCACTGTTTGCATGAAGCAACCAGCACTGCTGAGAATTTTTTCTAATCCAGTACCCCAAAACTGGTCAAAATGTATTTGTGGTCTATTAGGTAAATATTTCTGTGCATATATCCGGTCTTAAAGACTTCTACTATCAATGGGCTATTGTAGCTTATTTAAGACTGTTATGCTGTTTGACTTTACTTGTATTTGAAAAGGTATTTTTGCTTGCTTATGAATTTTTAGACTTCTAACAGGCACTCACATATATGAGTTTTGCAAAAATACTATCCCTTTTACATCAGTTCCCATTAGCATAGACAGAAACACTGCAGGGCGACAGCTAATAAGCTGAGGGGCCACAATTTCCAAGACCTAGATTCTTAAAATACTGTGTACTAATCAAATCCACTTCTATGCAATTGCATGTAATATCAGATACAATGCAGTGCAATTTTATGTTTAGTACAACTCTGTACTAACAGAAACATATAATTTGCAGCTACAAACGGTATTGCTAAAACATTGCTAAATATGCATTGTAATGTAAAGTATTACCTACTTTTTAAGTTACTTAATGTTTTTGTGGGATAATTCCTGGGATCCCCTCTGAAAACAAAATGGACCTGGCCCAGCTGGGTTAACCCAGTCAATAAAACATAAATACATATATGCATGGATAAACATATACCTAAATCAACAGATATAACTAACAGTACTAATCATAGAAATGTACAAGAGTCTGTCTTTAAGATGAATAAATCAGCTCCATAAGTTACATACCTGCTTACTCTGGTGTTATTTTATATAAGGTAGGTTCAGGAATATTGTATGAGATTGTAGGACAGCAATATTTGTGCAAGTCCATTACTGGAGTAAGAGAAAAGTCTAACGCACAATGAAAGCAGACTGGATACAGATTAAGAGTTACTGTATGAAGCTAGGGGATCAGAGTTCTGATTTCTAAAAGGACACAATTCAAAAGCATAGACTAAAGCAACTGGCTATACCCAGATCAGTCTTGGTTCTGAACTCAAGACACAGTAATAAGGCTTTGGCCAGAGAAATAAAACCAATATTCATTTATTTGACATTTGGTTATCGGGAAAGTCTGACTGGGTAAAAACCCATTTTCAGCAGAGGTGTGGGGAGAAAAGCTCCAATACAAAGAAAAGGAAAAAAGGATATATAGCTTTTACATAATTACAGCAGAAACAAAAACAGAGAAGAAAAGTCATCTTACAGATTAGCGTACATATATTTTTACATGGGAAGATAAACAGGCACATCTGAGCATATCTAACATACTAAACTTTTTTACAAAGAAGATTAACAATCATATCTGCAGACATACATTTAACATAGGAAGTTTAATAAAACATGGCAGATAGGATATTTTGATAGGAGGCATGGTTGTATCATGATGGAGTTACATAGATAGGTGTGAAGGCAAAAAAGGGACTGTATAATTGGCCAGATTATTTGAGTAAATACAGAGATCCTCACTTATTAGTAAAAGTAGCAGAGAAACATAGTACTGGAGATAATTGAGGTGAAGGATGGTAGTGTGAGGAGGAATGGAAGAATTAAGATAGAGATTAGATAAGAAGATGGTAGGTCGATTCATCAGCACAGGGGGTTGGAGATTAATAGAGTAGAGTAGGGGGGTCTAAGATGGAAGAAGGAAGGTGAAAATTAGTAGAGGTGGTAACTGCAATTCAGATGAATGTAGAAGAAAAGAGGCAAGTGGGGAGGAGGTAGGAGTGGAGTAACTGAACTAGGATAAAAGTAAAGGGGGTGGGAGTCAACTTGGTTTGGACAGATATGTGACCTGAGTATGACGTATTTTAATTTAAATTTTAATTTCTTGAAGTTAGACGTAGTTCTGATATCTGAGGGTAGTGCATTATATAGTTTGATCAACAAGTAGGACTATAGAGATTGTCTGGCAGTTTGTTTGGGTTTATATATAGTTAGAAACAGTTTGTCTTCAGAGCAGAGAGCCCGGCTAGGTGTGTTGATTTGAAGCATTGATTTTAAGGTGGGGCAGACCTTAGGTTTGTAAATAATTTTATGGGTAATTGTTAGTGGGAGGTAGTTTAGATGTTGCCGAAGTTCTAGCCAGTTAAATGGGATAAGAGCCGAACAGTGCTGTTTAAAATATGATACACCTGTTGCAAATGTAGTGATTTTGTTATAGCAAGATTTGAGCTTATTTTTTAGTGTATTCTGAAGGTTGGTTAAAATGGGGGTACCATATAGAAAGGAGGGTAGCAGGTAAGTTGTAGCTAATGTTGTTTTCGTGACTGTATCCATGATGTTTTTGTGCTGATAGAGTATCCCTAGTTTGTGGTGTATTATTTTCTGGTAGTGTTATGTATATGAAGGTCAAAGGTAAGTTTACTATCTATTGTTACTCCTAATAATTTGGTGTGTGGGACCACTCCAATTTCTGTGTTATTTACTGAGAATATCTTAAAGTCAGTTGAGAGCACACTTAGTGTATAAAGGAGGAGTTTGATTTTGTTGGGGTTGAGTAATAGTTGTACATTATTGAGCCAAGACTCGATTGAGGAGAAAGCAGTTTGGGTTATTTGTCTGAGGTGTACTATGTTGTTTAAAGAGGAGATGAGAGTTGAGTCATTGGCATATTGGATTAGGGAACTTTGGCAGGAGGCAGTATGGAGATTATTTATGAAGGAGTTGAAGAGGAGGGGTCCAAGGATGGATCCTTATGGAACTCCTGCTTTGTTGGTTAGATATTGAAAGAGACAGCTTTGCCATTTTTCATTTTGTTGTCTGTTGGACAGGTAACTAGAAAACCACTGTAGAGAAGGATCAGAAAGATCAAGGGAATAAAGTTGCTGTAAGAGTTTGGGGGGGGGGGGGTGACAGTACTGAATGCTCTTGATAGCTCAAGAAATAGTGTTGACATCAGTTGGCTGGAGTCTCTTGGTTTGTTGATTGTGTCCGTAAAGGATATTATTGTGGTTGTTGTACTAAGAGCTAGTCTAAAGCCATGTTGGATGGGTATTAGCAATTTATTGTGGATTAGGTGGTCAAGGAGTTGTTTGCATACACATTTTTCTAAGAGTTTGGAGACAGGAGATAGGATGGCAATGGGGCAGAAGTTAGACAATTCAGTTGATCTTTCTCCTTCATGCACTGGGGATATAATTGATTTTTTTCAAAGGGAGGGGGGATGCGGGATTCTATGATTGATCTATTGATGAGAATACTGACTGGGTAGACAATGACATCAGCAGCGATTTTCAAGTCTTTGGCTGGGTTATCAGCGGAAAGAGAGCAGGGTTTAATTTTATGTAGTAGGTTGTATGTATGTATATATATATATATATATATATATATATATATATATATAGATAGATAGATATACACCTAGTGGATACAGGGTGCAGTGAGAGCCTTGGAGGTTTAGAGGCTGTAGCTGAAATGTTTTGAGAAGAGATGGATGGGACTGCAATATGTTCAGATGCCGTTTGAAAGAGAGGTGTGTTAAGATTATTGGTGGAGTTGGGACTAGGTGGCTTGCTGGGTAATTGGCCAAGATAACTATACTTTCTATAAAGGGAGTATTAAACAATTCTGCAATTTGAGATTTGTCTGTGAATGGGGAAGGCTTTTGTTTGAACACTGGAGTGAGACATGATGAGATAGTAGACCAAACCTTTTTGGGGCTGTTTTTGTGTTTGATTAGTTGCTGTGTAAAGCATTTTTTTTATTAATAGTTATAAGTTTCTTTGCCTGATTGTACAGGTATGTGTAGTTTTGTAGATTTAGGCCATTTCTATTCTTCTGCCATTCTTTCCAGGCTTTCTCTCTATTTACTAGCTGTTTTTTGTGGACTTTGCTAGCCAGAGTGCATGATTGACTTTAGTTCTTTTTGTTCAAAGTGGGACTGTGCTATTAAGGGTATCCAGAAATAGTTTGTTGAAGTAATTAACTGCATCATCAGAGTTTAGTGTTTCAGTATGGACCAGTTTAAGGATTTTAGTATATAAATAAAGAACTTGCTGGTTAAAGTTAGTTAGGTTGTGGGAGGTTTTATAATTATGGCTTTGGGTGATTGGGTGGTTGTCCTGTAAGTATATACGGGTAAGTGGCCACTTAATGTATCTGGGAGAGTACCAGAGTTGAAATTTTATTTGGATTTGTGAATAACATAAAGTCTAGCATTTATCCTTGGTTGTTACTTTTAGGAATTCTAGTTGGAGTTGTAATACGCTGTGTGAATCCAAAAAGGTTAATACTGTTGTCTGGGAAGTCTGAGATTAAGTTTTGTCAGTTGATATTAATATAACCCATGATAATCATTTCATTGGGTATATTTTGTGACATCCAGGACAGGATGTCTTCTAATATAGGAGTGTTGTGACCAGGGGATGTACAGAAGTATAATACAAAGTTATTTACTTTTATTAAGTTTTAAGAAGACTATGAGGAGTTCAGCGTTACTGAATTTAGGGACGGGCTTGGAGTAAGATGCTATTGTATATGAGCTGGAGTAGATTAAAGCTGCCCCTACTGTTATTTTATGAGTTTTGTCAGAACTTATTATACGGAAGCCTGGAGGGAGTAGTTCACTGTCTTTTATATTTGGCTTTAGCCATGTCTCTGTGATTGCGAGTCTATCATGGGTATTGTGTGATAGCCACACATGGAAGTCTGTGATTTTATTGCAGATGCTACATAGGTTTAATATGACTAGAAACAGAGTGTTAGAGGAGGATCTATTACAAGAAAAGGAAATTGAAGTAGGTCATGGGTTTGGGTGGATGTCCCCATATTGGGGTAAGTGTGAGAAATGGGAGGAGTAATGGTTTGTGCTGATTGGTTTTCTTTTTGATTTTGGTTTTGAGAGGAACAATAGTTTAAAATTAAATCAGGGTTGCAAAATGTTATATTTTATAAATAGAAGGGTGTGTGGCTTAAGTAGGCTTGCTGATATATTAGAATAATGTTTTGCTTGTTTTTCAAAGCCTGTGTCAGATCTGATTTATTTATTAGATTGATTTTGTGGGATTTTGGTACGGCACAATGTGTTAGGAGTCAGAGAGTTAATGTGAGGCAGAGGAGGAGGTTTATGGCAGGATATGGGTGTACCATGTTAAGAGTAGCTAATAGGAGTAACAGGAAGAGAGAAAAGAGATATGGTAGGACTGGAATTGCTAATGGGGGTTGAGATATGTAGGAGGGTTGGACCAACTGTAGTTGCTTAGGTGTGGGGTATAGTACATGGTTCAGTGGTAAATGCACATGATTGGTAGAAGCATTGGAGGGGATGTGGTTCAGGTTAGTATAAATGTAGTTGATATGGGAGTGGGTGGAAATTGGGGGTAGGGTACAGGAGCAGATGCAAGGGTGGAATGAAGTGGGCTGACCCATGAAAGTAGGGAAGCAAGCAAAAAACAATCTTATAATACTGTCCAAGATTGAGTATTGCTTCCTTTATTTACCAATTTATGTATTTAATTGGTTTTAATGCTTTTGATGGTAGAAGAAACAAGCTTAATGTAGCAGGTGCCTTTAACAGTTAAGACACAGGTAATAAGGGAAATGGATATGGTAAAATAAGTTTGGTCAAAATAAGATGTTTAGCCTCTATGAAAAACAAGTTAAAAAGACACCATGCTGCTAATGGAGGAGGGGGGTGTCCTCAAGCTCCATGCCTGCCAGTATCTCAGTAACTAGACAGTGACGCATTAAAAAGATTAGGTTGTTGCACAATAATTGGAGCAGACAGGAAAATGGTAGTGACACTATTTATTTATACTGTTTCCCTTCTTGGTGGCAACTCAACATCGCAGTGTTATAAATGTCCTCGGCACACTTTTCTTAAGTGTGCTTCTTGGCCAGTGGAGATAGTACTGCTGAGACACAGGGTTGTAGGGGTGTGCAGTCCTGTTTGTTTTGTGTTTTTATTTGTCTTGCCTATGTCTTTGGGCAACCTTACAAGGGGAGTAGGTTATTTATACTGGTTCCCTTCTTGATGACAACTCAGTGTAGCAGTGTTATAAATGTCCTTGGCACTCTTTTCATAAGGGTGCTACTTGGCCAGTGGAAAGCATACCGCTGCACCACAGAGTTGTAGGGGTTTGTGCAGTCCAGTTGCTTGTTTTGCATTTTTATTTGTCTTGTCTTTGGGTGTCCTTACAAGGGGAATAAGTGTTTGCGATTCCATGACAGAAACACTCCCCATAAATGTACTACTGCACCTGCTATAACTAGCAACCAGCAAAATTGTTACCAAGGCATCATTGGATTCCACCCACCACCACAGTGGCTGCACATACATGGTCACAAGCGTGGTCATCACAGATCAAAGGGAAGCATTTTAAGACAATAAATATTAAAGTACACAAGGGACAGCTCACAAAATGACAATAGACTACCACTTTTTATGGGGCACAGGGTACAGCAGAGGGTGGTAAGTTGCAAGGCAGCACAAGGTAGCAGATATGATAAAACACAACATTGTAAACCTTGAGTACAGATTTGGAACACTATGAGTGCAGGAACATACAAGCTTGTTTTTCAGGAATAGTCAGCTTAGGACAATGGATATGCAGGCACACAAAATCAAGCTTGGATAACCAAATATAAGATGCTTTAGCTGATATAAACAGCCTTACATCACTTCATATGTCAACAACTTTCAGTGCCAAGCTTACAATATGCTGGTTGTCAGAAAAGCGTGGTTGCTATTTTCTGTTGTCTAAATACTTGTCATTGTTGTTTATAAATACTGGTAAAAAGAATCTTAACTTTGTGGGTATAAAATGCTGTCAAGGCAATGGCAGGTCTTGTCAAGTGACCCATGTAGAATTATCCAAACTATCCTTTGAGTTTTCATGGCAGCAGTATGGAAGTACATTGTAACATCTTTCTACCACCAACAGTCCAAGCCTGTTCTCAAACAGGTTCAGTGTTAGCACAGAAGCACACCTTGAAAATGTTTATAACTTTATCACAAGTGTAGTTTGTTCTTTTGTTTTGGTAGTCATTGTGCCATGAATCTGCGTCTTTTTCAATATTTTATGTTAATTTTAGTTAGTATGTTATTAGATGTTGTGTTGAATCTAGTCACAGCATAGTCTATGCTGATGATTTACCTTCATTTTGTTGACTAACATATATTTCCACATCCTGAAGGTAAACCGACTACATAGTACTTATGCGCCAAGGAAAAACCTTGGCACATGCAACTTTAAAACATTGTTTTTTGCAGTGGGCCAAGCTCCCTTGCACCCCAAAACCCCCATTAATTATGTATACTAACTCTGAGATCACACAATCCCCAGAGAAGGGAATATTCCCTTCCCTGGGGATTGTCATTCTCACACACTTGTTGACTATCTGTGTAATTGACCAAATGTGGTCAATTTAACAGATGATGGATGCACTCCCTGTCAACCAAACCAAAGGAACCCATGCTAATATTTTCAGATAGAATCAAGTTTTCCAAAATCCAAGCATATGGTGCCCTGTCAAACATTTGTGGGATACACAGAACAGATATAGTCCAAGTAGTTTTTTGCTATAATTCCATACGTTCTTAGGTTCATAAGTTCATAGGTTGGTACTAGGCTATTGGCCCTAGGGCCTATACAAGCCTAGCCATAACAATTCCCTGGCTATTTCTTCCCACAATATTTACTTCCCTGGACCCCTGTCTAGCAGGGCGACTGACATGATCCCCGGGGTGAATTTTCTATCTCCCATCCAATCATAAAGGTTCCTTTTGAAGAGGGCCAAAGAGGAGCTCTGCTTGATATGTATGGGCAGTCTATGCCAGAGTCTGGGGTGTCTCTGGGTCAGGAACCTATCCCTCCAGCATGTTTTGCTCATTCTGATGACAAGGTTTAGATCCCTGGAGCATGTGGCTCAGAGGGATTGGGATTTTTTTAAGTGTAGCATGTCCAATAGCTCTGGTTTTGACATGGCCTTATATGTTAAGCAGAAATTGCCTCTAAGTAGACGATATGCAGCAGAGTATAGCTGGATTTTTTTTAGACGGTCAGCATAGCGCATCTGCTTTAGGCCTGTGATTCTTTTATTGAGGTATTTCTGCTGCCTTTCCAGTTGTTGCAGATGTCTTGAGAGGTACATACCAAACGGGGCATTGTATTCTATAATGGGTCTAATGAGGGATTTGTACAGTGAGACAATGACCTCCTTTTTCTGGATGAAAAGCCCTCAGTGATGAGGTGTGCCACATAGAAGGAGTTCCTGACTGTTGTGGTGATGTGGTTATCGAAGGTGAGGCCACTGTCCACCTGTGTCCCTAAGTCTCTTATCACACGTTCAGTGTTTAGTGTACTGCCACCTATGTGGTAATTCACGGGTGCATGTTTTTTCCCAAAGGGGATAACTATACATTTCTTGGGATTAAACTTGAGGCCATGGCTCTGGCACCAAGCATCTGTTTCTGTAAGGCCCTTTTGTAGAATATCCACATCATTTGGGGATTCAATAATGGCTCCCAATTTGCAGTCATCTGTGAACTTTGTTAGAAAGAGTCCCTTAGTATTGGCCTGTACTTCAGAGAAGTAGATGCCAAACAAGAGCGGTCCCAGGACTGAACTCTGAGGTACTCTACTTGTCACTTGTCTGGAGCTGGATTTAGAGTCAGCTACTTTTACAGTGTGGGTTCTGTCAGTAAGCCAGTTAGCAACCCATCGAGTGATGTAGGGATTAATGCCCAGCTTAGTAAGTTTATCTATGATTCCAGAGTGGGGGATGGTGTTGAAGGCCTTGGCGAGGTCCAGATAGGCTGTGTGGACCCCCTTACCCTCGTCCACAGCTCTGGAGACTGATTTGAAGACATCAATCAGGTTCAGGAGACAAGATCGGCCCTTCATGAACCCAAACTGCCCTGCCCTTCTATATTTCTTTTTAAGATTCATGTTATTTAACTTGTTTGTAGAGTGCAGGGTGCTGCACTGTATTCTGTGATGTGATCATTTAAATATAGAGGAATGCTGTAATGTATATATTAGCAAAATATATACGGATTTGATTAAGTTATGTAGAAATCTGTTGGGAATGCTTTTGGGTACAATGCTGCAAATAATATGAAACATTTCATGCATAACACTAGAGGGGATTATAGACCTTAGTTTATAATACGTATAACTTCAAAATTTTGAATTTGCTCATAATTTGTTCACCAGGGTATCTACAATTAAATGTGTATCAAATATTGATGAGTTTTTATTAAGTGCTTACATACAACATAACCTCCAATGCATAGTAACTCATGGGTTGCTTTGTCTTGTATGGCTAGGCTAGTGGTCACTAGCCTAGTAGATTCCTATGAACTTAAGTATCCCCTGTGGTATGATCACTGGAGCTAGGTGATGGTCACTGATGATGTGACACATGAGCCCCCATATATTTACAACTTCTCTTTAGTTTTACTTTATAATTAGCACCTTGTTGTTGCCCTCTGGTTTTAAGCTTATTTAACAAAGTGGCACCTTAGCATCCTTTAAGTTTAACCTGGATGACTGGGTGACTACCCATAAATTTACTCTGGAACTGACCTGCTTTACCCCTATTGAGAAGGGAGGTTACAGCCTGAGGGTGGGTGAAACCAAGGCTTAAACAGTCTTTTGACTGAATTGCATTTTATTTCCTATGATCTAGTTGCATAGTCCACTCTGGCCAATTTGATACATTTAGGGAGGTGCTTATACAGTTTCTTCACACAGAATTTCTTCATTGCATATATCAGAATTGTTTTTTATACATATTGTATTGAATTTAAAGTTCCGTTACAATGATTTATTCATTAGACTGCCATTATACTTATTTTTTATCTATATATATTTATAAATGCATTATTTAATATTATCACAAACATATTTATAAGCAACTTCTAGTATAATATGAGTGTAATCATTATATGCCCATCTGTGTTAGTTAAAAGTACATTTATTTTTGTGCAGTAGGATTTTAGCTTAGACTGAAAAGGAACAGATATTTGTGGATACCAGTTTTTAGGTGTAAGATGGTGGCATCATGGACAGTGTTAGTAGTGATGGGAGATCCATGGTGAGGAGCAATCAGGAACAATGGTTATTATAATGATATCAGTCATGTTGTTATCCTTGGTCAGATTTTAAATACGTTAGTTCTAAATTATTTTCTTTAATGGATCCCAGTAATGTTTGAGAGTGTTTGCTGGTAGTGTGGTAAAAATCTATGTTTTGCTGATTCAACTGCATCCTATTTTTAATTCTAATAGGCTGTTAAGGAAGTTATTTGTACTCTATCACAGTTATAGAGGGAAATTCTATTTCAATCAGTGATACTAAATTCACAAAGTTCTGATACAATTTTTTATGGTTCCTGAATTTGTGTGTGTGCGTTGTGGATGTGTGTGTATCATAGTGTGTTTTAGTCTCACTTTTAAATAGACTTGTATGTTTATGGAAGCAATAACCTTTATTTTCTGTTTGGTTAAGGAGTGAAATCCTGTACATCTATTATTGAGAGAATATCTTTAAACCAAGTTCCCTTAATGATATACATATCTGTAATATTGGTGCAAAGAAAGGCTTCACAATTACATGCATTTTTGCTTAAACGTTGTTAGTTGGATGGTTAACCAAGTATGACTCTTTTCAGCAATGACCCAGGTGGCCAAGCCATTGCTAGTTTGGGGGGGGTCCAGACTTCTTTCAGTCATCTGCTCGTCCCTCGCCTCATCTATCCATGCTTTGGATGGACCCAGACAATCACACCATGTTGAATGCTTAGCTTTTGTGTGACTTTTCATATTCTGTTGTTTGGATCACACCTCTTGCATCAGCTTTGAAGCTAAACATCCAGTAGTATCTGCTTATCAAATGTCATTATGTTTCATCCATGTTAACAGTTTGCTCAGATCATAATCATACAGTTTATGCAGTTTTATAATGAACTGATAGAAATTATAAATCAATAACCTTGTTCAGATTCTTTGACTGTTTCTGTGCAATTTCAGTTCTCAGTCGAAGGCATTGATTTTTTTTATTCATATATTAGGTGCATTCTCCTGCAGATACCCTGAAGGAATTGGTGTCTTCTGCTTCAAACTTTCCTTTGGAAAGCTTCAGTGCTCTTAGTCAAATAGGCATTCATTTTATAATGCAGCTGTTGTACTGATAGTCTATAACTCGGACATGTAGGTTACTATCTAATTCTTGAAATAATACTACTTTAGATCTAAACTTAGTTTTAGGCATGGTGTATCCATCTGTTTTTGTTTTAATTACTATTAACAAGCTGTTTTTTCACTCATAACTAAACTCTGCTAGCCAGCACCACAGTTATCAGTATGTTCAATGACTTTCAACTTAAAGTCAGCATTTAAGAATCTTGCTTTCATTTCTCCATCATGGCTCTCATTTGGTTTATGTTTATCTATTTTGCATGCTGTGCATAGTCTAAACTGCTGACACACTTCAGAATGCCTAAATTTAGGAATGACTCATGAACCATACTTTATTTTTTTTTTATTTTGCTTTTTTTTTTTTTTTTTACTTACCAGGCACCAAGTACTTGCATTTATTCCATTAAGTATGATACTTGTATTTTTATTGCACTGCAGTGTACCTACCAGTATGTATATTAAAAAAAAAACAGGCTTTCATGACAGCTTTTTTTTCTCCAGCTTAGTATTTTCTTAACCTGGAAGCAATTTTTATTTATTCTGCATTTGCTGATATTTAGTATAACCAATATTGCCATAAAACATAAAATCAGAGAATCACTGAATGAAGTTCCACATAATAACAGCACAGGCTATTAATCCTTGTTCTATTATGTTGGTAAGTTTTTATGTTTCCTTCTTAAATTTAGTTTCCAGTTAAGTACCTGTACTCTCATGGGTGACAGGTAAAAAACATACAATGTAAGCAGGCATGCTAGTCACTTGACAGACCAACCTGACATGCAGTGAATGGGTTCAGAATTGTAGCAGTAAACTCACGCACCATTCCAGAACAATATAGTATGTGAATAAGGATTGCTTTTTTAATTTGTGAATGAAAATATCCAATAACACATCTATATTTTTGCACATATCACCAGGTCTAGATTCTTTGCAACACCCTGATAGCCTCCAAAACTGACTTCTTCATTTTTGGCTGCAAGCCTCCCCGTTACATTTGTATGCAATTCTCTTTGGCTTATCAGATATTTTGTCTTTTTCCCTTCCAATAAGCAGGATCAAGGTATGTGTGTATGTGTTTATATTATAGACTGTTGTCACAAACCACAAGTAGCCTAGTTTTAATGAATCTCTGTCTTGTTCCTTTGAGGTTTTATATATTTTTGAGAGAAGGGGGCTGTTTGTGTAGTCTTTGCACACCATGACTGTATTACTTTACCTGACTGCCTGAGGTTCCTGGTATTTGTAATATGTTTAGCGATACTGTGAATGAAGACATCCTAAGAACCTATCACTGTCTACCTGTTCGCCTGGATGGTTGCTTGCTGACCGTTTCGTTATATCTTATAAAATTCACAACTCACTCAGATATTCAGGGAAGAAGTGAAATGCAGAATGTTATCACGGAACATGCTATAATGTTTATACTGCTTGAGGTAAGCTTGTCTATTGGTTCACTAAGGATAAGTCCATGTAAGGCAAACATGGTGCTCTCTATAGTTACTGGGATACTACAAATGAAGCTAGTTCTCTTTTAAAAGTATTTAACATTCTATTTTCCTACTCTCTCTCTCACTCTAAAATGTTAAACCTGTCCCATACCCTCTTCAATGCCTCTGTGGATTTTCTCTTTTCTATCCATTTTAATAGGCCCACAACCCTATCTGTGAAAAAGTATTTTCAGGGATCCAGGAAGTAATTTGCCCTTATAATCTGCTCCCTGTGCTACTTCCTTCTCCTTCTACCCTCCCAGTTCTGAGTAACCCCCACACATTTCTCTGATCACATGATCTTGTACACCAATATCATGTTTCCCTGTTTCTTCTGGTCTCAGGTGAAAAGAGCTCTGGCTCCTCTAGATTCTGACCATATTCATTCCCCTCCATCCCACAGATTTTTTTCTGGTAGCTTTCCTCTGAATTCCTCCCAGCAGCCTAATGACCATTTACATATATTGCTTCCAGAACTGTATGCTGCACTGAAGGTATGGTCTGACCAAGGCTCTGTAAAGTGGAAACATTACCCCTTTGCTTCTGGAATCTTTCCCTCTGATGATATGCTCTAGGATTCTGTGTGCTGCCACCACTGTCCTTTCACTCTACACCCAGTGGTTCAGTCCAGTTGAATTCAGCACTCACATGCCCTTTTCCTACTATTTTATGATCAGTTCTACTCCCATCAGCTTATACTTTACCCCAGGGGTGTTGTGGCCTAAGTGGTAGTATTTGTGGCCTAAGTGGTAGTATTTGTGGCCTACGTGGTAGTATTTGTGGCCTACGTGGTAGTATTTGTGGCCTACGTGGTAGTATTTGTGGCTTACGTGGTAGTATTTTACATTTGTATGCACTGAACCTCGACTCCCTTCTTTCTGCCCAGTTATTCAGCCTTTCCCAAACCTCTGCTAGACACTCCTCCCATTCTCTACTGGCGTATCTATATTTATGTCTCCAGCAAAGAGTTAATACTATTCTCTTTCCCGTGGATATATCTAATAAAATACACTGAAGACAAAAGGACACAGGACACACCCCTGCAGCACTACATTAGTTACTTTCTTAATTCAGGACATTGTCCTTCTTACTATGAGCCTCCATACTGTACAATTCAACCATGCCACTGTCTAAGCATCTCCAGTGAAACAGAAAGCTAAAGTCCTCACTATGGCCCAACCGACAGACACAGAAGGATAAAGCCCTGACTATGGGCCAGCCGATAGACACAGAAGGATAAAGCCCTGTCTATAGCCTAGCCAACAGACACAAGGATAAAGCCCTGACTACGGCCCAGCCAACAGACACAGAAGGATAAAGCCCTGACTACGGCTCAGCCGACAGACAGAGAAGGATAAAGCCCTGATTATGGCCCAACCGACAGACACAGGAGGATAAAGCCCTGACTATAGCCCCGCCAACAGACACAGAAGGATAAAGGCCTGACTACAGCCTAGCCAACAGACACAAGGATAAAGCCCTGACTACGACCCAGCCGACAGACACAGAAGGATAAAGCCCTGACTACGGCTCAGCCGACAGACACAAAAGGATAAAGCCCTGATTATGGCCCAACCGATAGACACAGAAGGATAAAGCCCTGACTATGGCCCAGCCGACAGACACAGAAGGATAAAGGCCTGACTACAGCCCAGCTATCAGACAGAGAAGGATAAAGCCCTGACTATGGCCCAGCTGACAGACACAGAAGAATAAAGCACTGACTATAGCCTAGCTGACAGACACAGAAGGATAAAGCCCTGACTACGGCCCTGTCGACAGACATAGAAGGATAAAGCCCTGACTATGGCCCAGCCAACAGATACAGAAAGATAAAGCCCTGACTACAGCCCAGTCGACAGACACTGAAGGATAAAGCCCTGACTATGGCCCAGCCAGACTACGGCCCAGCCGACAGACACAGAAAGATAAAGCCCTGACTATGGCCCAGCTGACAGACACACAAGGATAAAGCCCTGACTAAGGCTCAATTGACAGGCACAGAAGGATAAACCCCAGACTATGGCCCAGCTGACAGACACACACGGATAAAGCCCTGACTATGGCCCACTCGACAGGCACAGAAGGATAAACCCCAGACTATGGCCCAATCAACAGGCACAGAAGGATAAAGCCCTGACTAGGTCCCAGACAACAGGCACAGAAGGATAAACCCCAGACTATGGCCCAACTGACAGACACACAAGGATAAAGCCCTGACTATGGCCCAGCTGACAGACACACAAGGATAAAGCCCTGACTATGGCCCAATCGACAGGCACAGAAGGATAAACCCCAGACTATGGCCCAATCAACAGGCACAGAAGGATAAAGCCCTGACTAGGTCCCAGACAACAGGCACAGAAGGATAAACCCCAGACTATGGCCCAACTGACAGACACACAAGGATAAAGCCCTGGCTATGGCCCAGCTGACAGTCACACAAGGATAAAGCCCTGACTAGGTCCCAGACAACAGACGCACAAGGATAAAGCCCTGACTATGGCCCAGCTGACAGACACACAAGGATAAAGCCTTGACTATGGCCCAATCGACAGGCACAGAAGGATAAAGCCCTGACTATGGCCCAGCTGACGTCAGTTTGATTAGTGGTTCAGGCAACTGACAGACTGGCAGGGAGGTATGGGGGTTACTCTCCTTAAGGGGAGGATGGTCCTGTGGGCATCTCTGATTGTGAGCCCTGGTGGAGCATGGGAATGGACATGTCTATAAAGGGGAATAGGGTGGGGGTATGGCTGAACTGTCACAGAGGAAGGGCAAAACATCAAGAACTCCCATTGCACAACTGCCCCAGACTTCACCACAGGAACAACTGAATGATGGTTGCAGGAAGAAAGAGGGTAGTTCATAAGTTAACCCCCATCTGGCTAGACAATTGACAATGACACCCTGGGACATACTTAAGATCTTCGGTGACCCCATCTCAAATGTAAGCATTAGACCAAGGGTGAACTGGAGTGCCAATAGACTCAGTGAGGGACATGGGGCATTGGGACAACTATCAGCATGACAATATTGGGAGTAAAAAGGGGACTCAAAAAAATGCTACTTTCTAGCTCCTCCCTGTACGTCCTACCCTAAATGTTTCCAATTTCCTTGTCAGTTCCCTGTGCAGCACAGAGTCAAAGGCCTTGCTGACCCCTTTTTGTAACAGTTATTTGTTTTAGGAGGTGTAGAAATAGACTGCACCTTAAAGTGATATACTGGGGACACTTTACAGAGATGCTAGCTAGTAAAGGCCTGAAGAAATTTAAGAGGTTGGAATAACAAATAATTGTCCTTCAAGTTTGAGGAAAATATGTTGCCTCGTCATTCACAACATGCACCAGCTGGGTTCCTTTAGTAGGGAATATACTACGTGTCGCCTACGTTTATGCTAAGAACTACTTGTATAACTGTAACATTTAGTGGAGACAAATCTCTGGGTGAGTAGCAAACATTTGAAATACTTCATGCATTTTCATGAACAGTCAGATAGCATTTTACAGTTTCAGGCTTCATTGCCTTTTTCTAAGAACATCTGAGCAAGGTAATAGTCCTAAAGTGAAACCAGAATGCATTATTGCTCTTTCTCAGTATAAAAAAAAATATTTCATGACTATCTAACATAGTCCTTTAGTTGAATAGTCGGGTTGATTTCATATTTTTTTCATTTGTAGAATCTTACCTCACATCCTGTTAGTGCAAGACTTCTGGGTAAACCAAAAATAATGGAGGAGTAAAAGCCCAAAATTGGGGACAGACTTTAAATGTTGTTCTTACAACCTTAGAAAGTTGTTAGAATAACAGGTTTCACACTAGCAAACATTTTCTGAAGGTTATGAAGTCTGAAATATAAATGTTTGTTATTATTTAATGACTGCAGTCCTCAGTATGAGGAAAATACTTAAAATATGAGGCAAAAATCTGGACATTTTGTTCAGTTCTCAGTCCTCGTGGTACAATGTTCATTTCTGTAATGTTCTAATACTGCTATCCATTGTTTTTTAACTTTCTCTTTCCTTTCTCTGTCGTTGTCTCCTTCGATACTCTTCCATTCATGAGTATTTCAATTGCCAGGTCTTGGTGTATGGCCTATATCTAGTGTATGAATGTTTCCCTGACCTACCTTTGTTGTAGTGACTTCCACAACAATTTCCACCAAATCAAAGGTCATCTGCATGTCAAAGTGCACAATCCCACCCTTCACTTCCTGTTTGCATTCCTCTCCTTGCATAAATTCCAGCAAGTCACACCAGTGTTTTTTCTGCCCTCCTCATCACAGAGCCATTTAGCCCTGCTCATATTATTTATGCCAATCATATCCAGTCTTTCTGCCAATACCTCAGCCAAAATGATGATACCTATATTAATCAAAGAGGCAGGCTGATAATTTCCAACTTCCTCTCTTTCTCTTCCCTAGTTAGGTATCATGGTTATCCTGGCCCAACCATTTATCTTATGTCACCTCTGCATTTAACTTATCTCTGTGCTCATCCTCCATTATAATCTCCTACATTTTCCCCAGTTCCATTCTGAGGCTTCTGTCCCTTCCTGGTGTTTGTAAATTCCCCTGTAGTGTTGCTTAATTCTTCCCCTGATTAGCTTATCCTCTTCTAAATATTTTCCATCTTGCCCCATTATTTACTTATTTATTTTATATTTTACATTTGTTGACCAGGATAGTCCAACTGGATACATGTCCATTTTCAGCGGAGGCCCGGGGAGAAAAGCTCCAAGGTAAAAACAATAATATAACATAAATCTTGATAAACAAAGTTTACATGTTCTGTTCAGCTATGCATGTAATATAATCACACAAGGATTTCATTTATAAGTGTTTAAGTGTTCTGTTCTGTTGTTCTCTTGAACAAAAAAAAAAAAAAAAGAAAAAAAAAATTGTTTTCCGCCTTGCTAAGCTAGAGATTGCTCTGTTCAGAGCTTTGCTTCCCTGGACTTGGTACCTTGTTTTTATTACTGATTCTTTACCTAATTCTTTACTATAAGAAGGAGTGCTATCCAGTGGAGTGGGGAGTGGGTGGGCCAGTTGTTGGTCCAGTGGTCCAGGTTTTGTAGTTTTTCACTTGTAGTTTATTGGTCGTTTGGGGCCAGTTCCTGGTTCTTTCTTCTTTCAGCCATGCGTTTTAAAATTTTTGATATTGCTGAGGTTTCTTGTGAGGAGCTGCTACTGTTGCACACTAGGGCAGCGTTAAGCTATTTAAACTATTAGGGCCTTGATTAAAAATTTTACTCTTATTTCATAAATAAACAGCTACACTCGAACTATACTACTGATCTAATCAGCGTATCCTATAACTTATGAACCTATGAACCTATGAACCTATGAACAAGATTAAAGGCCTAAAAAATGCCACACAGCTAAGTTATGAATGAATTAGAACACAAACATAGAAAGAGGACTAATCTGGCTTGGAATAAGGACATAGCCAGTGTAATATAAAATATTGTTTAAGACTTTTCTTGAATTGACTTAGGATGAGTTCTAGAATAATATCAGCAGACAGTGAGTTCCAGGTTTTACCAACATAATTGGCAGAGAGTCATCGGCTGAATTATTGATTTTGACAGTTTGTACTAGCGATCTGTTAGAGGAGCAAAGTGGTCTGAGGTCGCCGTAGGGATTGATAATATTTTTAAGTGCAAGTGTGCTTTCTGGCCGGTTAAGTACTTTATGTGCCACTAAAAGTTGGTTATACTGAAATAGGCATGGAAATTCTAACCATCCTAGATAGTTTAGGTTTTTACAGTGGTGTGTCTTGTATGGCATGCCGGTGGCGAATCAGGC